>NC_134486.1:187053527-187165075 GCF_040206685.1 Ascaphus truei | reverse complement strand
CTTCTCCTCCCCTCCAGCACCTCTCCTCTCCTCCAGCACCTCTCCTCCAGCACCTCTCCTCTCCTCAGCACCTCTCCTCCTCCTCCAGCACCTCTCCTTCAGCACCTCTCCTCTCCTCCAGCACCTCACCTCTCCCCTCCTCTCCTCTCCTCCAGCACCTCTCCTCTCCTCTAGCATCTCTCCTCTCCTCCAGCACCTCTCCTCTCCTCCAGCACCTCTCCTCTCCTCCAGCACATCTCCTCTTCTCCAGCATCTCTCCTCTCCTCCAGCACCTCTCCTCTCCTCCAGCACTTCTCCTCCCCTCCAGCACATCTCCTCTCCTCTCCTCCAGCACCTCTCCTCTCCTCCAGCACCTCTCCTCTCCTCCAGCACCTCTCCTCTCCTCCAGCACCTCTCCTCTCCTCCAGCACCTCTCCTCTCCTCCAGCACCTCTCCTCTCCTCCAGCACCTATCCTCTCCTCCAGCACATATCCTCTCCTCCAGCACCTCTCCTCTCCTCCAGCACCTCTCCTCTCCTCCAGAACCTCTCCTCTCCTCCACCACCTCTCCTCTCCTCCAGAACCTCTCCTCTCCTCCACACCTCTCCTCTCCTCCAACACATCTCCTCTCTTCTCCTCCAGCACCTCTCCTCTCCTCCAGCCCCTCTCCTCCAGCACCTCTCCTCTTTTCCAGCACCTCTCCTCCAGCACCTCTCCTCTCCTCCAGCACCTCTCCTCTCCTCCAGCATCTCTCCTCTTCTCCAGCACCTCTCCTCTCCTCCAGCACCTCTCCTCTCCCTCCAGCATCTCTCCTCTTCTCCAGCACCTCTCCTCTCCTCCACCACCTCTCCTCTCCTCCAACACATCTCCTCTCTTCTCCTCCAGCACCTCTCCTCTCCTCCAGCACCTCTCCTCCAGCACCTCTCCTCTCCTCCAGCACCTCTCCTCTCCTCCAGCACCTCTCCTCTCCTCCAGCACCTCTCCTCTCCTCCAGCACCTCTCCTCTTTTCCAGCACCTCTCCTCTTTTCCAGTACCTCTCCTCCAGCACCTCTCCTCTCCTCCAGCACCTCTCCTCTCCTCCAGCACCTCTCCTCTCCTCCAGCATCTCTCCTCTTCTCCAGCACCTCTCCTCTCCTCCAGCACCTCTCCTCTCATCCAGCACCTCTCCTCTCCTCCAGCACCTCTCCTCTCCTCCAGCACCTCTCCTCTCCTCCAGCACCTCTCCTCTCCTCTCCTCCAGCACCTCTCCTCTCCTCCAGCATCTCTCCTCTCCTCCAGCACCTCTCCTCTCCTCCAGCACTTCTCCTCCCCTCCAGCACCTCTCCTCTCCTCCAGCACCTCTCCTCTCCTCCAGCAACCTCTCCTTCAGCACCTCTCCTCTCCTCCAGCACCTCTCCTCTCATCCAGCACCTCTCCTCTCCTCCAGCACCTCTCCTCTCATCCAGCACCTCTCCTCTCCTCCAGCACCTCTCCTCTCCTCCAGCACCTCTCCTCTCCTCCAGCACCTCTCCTCTCCTCCAGCACCTCTCCTCTCCTCCAGCACCTCTCCTCTCCTCTCCTCCAGCATCTCTCCTCTCTCCAGCACCTCTCCTCTCCTCCAGCACCTTTCCTCTCCTCCAGCACATCTCCTCTTCTCCAGCATCTCTCCTCTCCTCCAGCACCTCTCCTCTCCTCCAGCACTTCTCCTCCCCTCCAGCACATCTCCTCTCCTCTCCTCCAGCACCTCTCCTCTCCTCCATCACCTCTCCTCTCCTCCTGCACCTCTCCTCTCCTCCAGCACCTCTCCTCTCCTCCAGCACCTCTCCTCTCCTCCAGCACCTCTCCTCTCCTCCAGCACCTCTCCTCTCCTCCAGCACCTCTCCTCCAGCACCTCTCCTCTCCTCCAGAACCTCTCCTCTCCTCCACCACCTCTCCTCTCCTCCAACACATCTCCTCTCTTCTCCTCCAGCACCTCTCCTCTCCACCAGCACCTCTCCTCCAGCACCTCTCCTCTCTCCAGCACCTCTCCTCTCTCCTCCAGCACCTCTCCTCTCCTCCAGCACCTCTCCTCTCCTCCAGCACCTCTCCTCTCCTCCAGCACCTCTCCTCCAGCACCTCTCCTCTCCTCCAGCACCTCTCCTCTCCTCCAGCACCTCTCCTCTCCTCCAGCATCTCTCCTCTTCTCCAGCACCTCTCCTCTCCTCCAGCACCTCTCCTCTCCTCCAGCACCTCTCCTCTCCTCCAGCACCTCTCCTCTCCTCCAGGACCTCTCCTCTCCTCTCCTCCAACACCTCTCCTCTCTCTCCTCCAGCACCTCTCCTCTCCTTCAGCACCTCTCCTCCAGCACCTCTCCTCCTGCACCTCTCCTCATCATCCTGCTCTGCCTCAGTGCTCGGATGCTGGACACTGTCCCTCTCTCCCTGTCCACTACTCCTTCTACCCTCCCCCACCTGCACTCCCCCACATGCACTACTAGCATGGGATGTACCTGCACGGGACCAACCTGCACTGCCAGCATGGACGAACCTGCATGTGCCACTCCTCTCCCCCGCTCCTCCACTCCTCCAGCCACCGCCACTCCACCACTCCCACGCTCCACCACTCCTCCAGTCACAGCCACTCCACCACTCCCATGCTCCACCACTCCTCCAGCCACCACCACTCCACCACCCCCAAGCTCCACCACTCCTCCAGCCACCACCACTCCACCACTCCCACGCTCCACCACTCCACCACACCCATGCTCCTCCACTCCACCACTCCCACCCACTCCACCACTCCCACGCTCCTCCACTCCACCACTCCCACGCTCCTCCACTCCACCACTCCCACGTTCTTCCACTCCACAACTCCCACGTCCACTCCATGTCACTCAGTCACAAAAAAACAAAAACAAAATGACACACTAACAAAAGTACTTTCACACTAACAAGAAAATAAAAGTTTAAAAAAAAATAGAATAACAAAAGACAACTCACTCTGTAATCAGCAACAAGTCACTCACAAATCTCTCCTCCTACCACAAAGTCTGGTCTATCTCACCCTCACTCCCAACACACCAACACACAGGTAATAAAATGGGTGGTTTATATAGGGTGTATAAGAAATGTTCCCGCCAAGGTGTGATTCTAATTTCTCACATGTGCTTCCCTCATTTAATCAGTTCATCATTTCACCAGGCCACCAGTTCAGCACTTAACCCCTACAATACCATAGCTATGATGTTAACTAAAACATGTATCAATTAAGTATAAACAAAATTATAGTGAAGGGGTTGACTCCTTCCATGGACTGTCACACAGATACCCCCAGGAAAATAAGGGGACAAACACGAACCTCACGGTAAACTATTGTAAGAACTTATTTTGCTTTGTGTGTAGTAGCAAAAATTATAAACACATTAATATATGGATTTTAATCAAAGTGAATGGGAGCAGGGGGTCTCCTATGCTGAAGCACACTGACTTCAGCCTCGGGGACCCCCTACTTCATGAGTTACAGGCCCCGTTATGGGGTGCCGGTATCCACGTGCATGATTTGAATCACACGGTCACGTGATGCTGGAGCTTTCTAAGTACAGGGGATACCGGCACCCAATAACAGGAGTTGTATATCATGAAGTAGGGGGTCCCCAAGGCTGAAACCAATGCGGTTCCGCTCAGGAGACCCCCTCTCATCTACACTATTATTCAAAATAATATTTGAAAATCACGATTGTCGTGGGAGAGGGGGTTTGGCCCGGTATTAAAGGGGTTACACCCCATTTGGCCACCCCCTGCCCTCACCTGGGAGGCGAGGGGTTAACTGGACTAAGGTCCAGTACTGTGTTTATGCCCCTGCTTCAGCACCAAATGTGTATCCCCCTGTGAATATGTATTTTCCCCATTACAGTGTCTGCACCAACACTCACACTGGGATCCAGTCGGGAGGGAAAGGGTTAATGTTAGTTTAGTGATTAAAGCCCTTTCTTCCTTCTTCCCGCCTTTGCAGGCTCCATTTTCCAGTCTCTCCATAGGTCGCCATTGCAGTTCCATGTAATCCTATGGAGATTCCGGCGATTGGGCCCGTTTTCGTAGAAGACCTGCAGGTGGCGCCCGAGAGAAGGAGCGGCGGTTCCCCATTGAAAGTCAATGGAGCAATGTGTTTCAGTGGGGATTCCTCGACTCAGACCTCCAGGAACGGGCTTGCAGCCATCCAAACCGCAGACCGCGAAAGCGGAAACATTATCTTGAAGAAAGCTTTGATCACTCCCCGGTCAAGTTCAGGTTCAATTGGCATGGGAAACTTAGGTTCTAGGGCACCCCGGAATAAAATTATTTTTGCCCCTAGATCCTAGGAACCCCCTCACTCGACCCCAACCGGGTCCGACAATCAATGACCCCGGTAAAGGGTCACACTCGTTACGAGGGTCGCACCATTTACTGTAATGGCGGAGAAATCCGCGTGGCTTTCAAGCACTAAGTGGAAAACAGTGTGAACTGAAAACCCACAACTCCGGTTCCATAGGAACCAGAGGGTTGGGATTTGGCAAGGATGTACTCGCTGCTCCGGCATGACTACATGACAATTTCCAGCCCTCTCCCCTCAACCGAACGGAGTATTGTTAACTGTTAAAAAGTGTGTGTTTATTACTCCTGCCGAACGAAGCAAGTTAACCCTATCTTGCAAAACGTGTTGAGTGGAAGAGGAGAGGAGGAAATCTGTCCCCGGTTGATCGTGACGTCAGACGCCGACTCTAGTCAAACCGCGCGAGAACCCCAGCGGCCGCTTGTGGGGATCGCCAGCGGCTGACAGTGACGGATCAAGCGCACACCGGTCAGCACTTTGCTGTAAAGATACCTTTATGTGCCTGAGTGGCAGTACAAAGTGTGAGTACGCCCTCAGGGGGGCTTTTAATATATTTGTGTATTAAAGGTGTTTGTATTTACCACACCATCAGCCCCTTTCTGTTCCCCCTCTCATCCCGTTTTTTCCCCACCTACTCAAGCTTGGCTATCTGGCAGTTTACAACTTCAGGCAACTGCCGAATACCATTGGTTAGTCTAGGACACACTCCCTCATCCTTCGTGTATCTGTCTAAATGGCTAAGTCAGAATGAGCAGAAACCTGGAACACATAACTCCGGTTCTGTTCAACCTAGAGTGCTGAGATTCAGTCACCATGTAGTCATAGTTCCAGCATGACTGCATGGAAAATACCGACCCTCTCGGAGCAACAGAACGGAGTCAGGGTAATTGTAAAGTTTGGGTTTCTGCCAATGACTTGCATGGCAGAAAAAAGCCTCTGTTGTAAATGTGCTTTTAAAACTGCATTTGTGTAACTCCGGTCCGGGGGGTCGCAGCGAGCTGGAACTTGGCTACCATGGAGAGTCCCCTCCGGAATGAGGGTCTGGCAAGTTTCAATCCGCTCGGCCCTGAGAAACGGATTATTTTAATATGTTTAGATATTAAGAAATGTATTTTGGGTCTGGTATAAAAGCCCGCGAAAGATACTTGCTCTGCTAAATGTTAATGCTCAAGGGGGCGACCTGTTGTCCACAACAGACCCCTTGATCAAAGGCTTCACCACTCAGAATGTGTACAATAGGGCGGAGAAACGCAGAACCTGAGTTGTCTGTAAGTGTTGTAATTCACACTTACAGACAAAGGATTTCCTGACCAGAAACAAGTCTGGTAGACTTTTAGACACCCTGTCTTTAGTGTGGGGCTAGAGAAATGAGACCCCCAAAGGCCAGATGTGTGCATGTGCCAACTAACTGGGGGCATGGTCCAACAATGCTTCCCACGTTAGCTGGCAAAGAGGGATTGGGTGCAGATAATTGTCACCCAATGTCTCTCACCCAATGCTAGGGTATAGGGCTGGAATCCCATATAAACCAGTGTTAGCCCTCTGCCCAGTGTCTTCGTTGGGACTTCGTTTTGTATCCTGTATCGTGAATGAATTACCAATCCAGATCCTAATTGCTTCATTGACCCAAACCCTAAGTAAGTGGCCATGTTCTGTATGTTATTTGTGAAATCCTGTGTGTTCACCTTCTTTAAGGAATAAACTTAATTTATCATATCTTAGTTGTGTTCAATTCAACCCAGAGTTATTTGGTGTATTATTATAACCCTGTACTAGCTATCGTGACAACGATCACCTGTAAGAGCCGTGGATGGGGACGCTGCGTATCCATGCAGTTCTTAAAGGCTGCTTTTTTTCTATCAGCTATCGCGCTATATAACTTTAAGTGCGATAGCAGGGGGGGAAAAAGGTACTCGTGGTATATGGCATTTTTTGGCTCGGCAGGGTGAAAATGCGCCGAGCAGCCTTAGTGAATAGCTCATTTGGCTTCACCGTTTTGTGCCCGAGCAAAATGTTTCCATTTCAGCGGAGCTTAGTGAATCACCCCCGATGTGTTTGAGCAGGAGCCAGAAATTGTCTAAAAATGCCCAACTCATCGAGGCTTTCTGAATAGCAGCCATGCAAAATATTGCGAGAACTGCTCAGAATCGTTGATGAGTTGGTTATCGCAGCTATTAGAATAGGCCCCCATATGTTTCTTGAACAATGATTATCAATAGAAACATTAACAGTAGATACATTTCTAATATGTAGCCAACATTCACCTAAGAAATGCTCATAGAATGTCAATATAACATTTATATATTTTTCTTGTATAGCTCTGACAATGCGTGCAGTGCTGTACATGCAATTCTTCCATGTACAATGAGTCCATACCATATAGAGCTTACAATCTGTTGTATTTGTTTTCCAATTACTATACATGTTGGTGCTTGAGAAACAGGGATATAAGGCGACTTGCCCAAAGTAGCAAGAAAAGATGACACTGGGATTAAAACTAGGTTCACCCGCTTCAAAGGTCGTGACATTACCCTTAAGAGGTATATATATGTAGCCCCGACTCCGTTTTACCTTCGGCAATGTGCGGGAATGGGGGGAGACTGCAAGAGGCACAGAGAGGCTGCGGCTGTACAGGGAGCTGCCAGAGCTCCGGGGCACTTCAGCGCCTATAGGTGGCAACCATCTTTATTAAGGGCACATGCGCATTGAAGCCTCACGCAAGCCCGGTGGCCATAAGGCAGGCTCCTCATGGGACTGCAAGTCCCAGCAGCCCCAGGGGCTGCTTACCACATGAGTGAGGACAGCCAATAGGGCTCCAGGACAGTAAAAAATATATTTGGCGTGCTAGGAGCACCACGCCAGTCGGAGCAGGGACGCAGAGGGGTAAGGTAGTGTCTAGGTGCAGGCAGCTCTCAGACTAGGCCAGATACCCCTTTGCAGCCCCAGCTGGGCCCCGACTCACATCAGATTGTGGCTGCTAAACGGAAACACCATAGCTAGGGACATTTCCCCATTAGCTGCCTATAGTTAGCATATAGCACCGGTGAGACGCCACACAGTGATTACGGCCTGTCATCTGGGACCAGACCACCTAAATATAGACTCTTAAAGGTGAGACCTTCCAACCGGAGTATAACCCACGTAGAGGCGGATGCCTTCACGGACGACGACATTGCTGGATCAGCGGATCCCTGTTTGTTGTTCGGCAGTACCCAGGTGCTGGAGCGTCTGGGAAGGTACCACACCAAGTGCACCAACGTTCACGGGATAACGCTATTCCATACACTTTGGATGGACCATGACATTGAGGAAAGGACATCAGGGATATTGGTGCCAAGCACCCTATGTACTTTGGGGACACTCACTGGTGTATTGGGGTTGTGTGTGTGGGCTATATACTGTGGGGTACAGGTTGATTATCCTAAGTTCAGTAAAACCAGTTATTATATCCCGTGTGTGTTTATTATTGGTATTGTTCCTTTGAGTGGCTTATCCCACCACATTGGGATCCCTCTCAGGTGTAGGGTCTGCACTGAGGAACGAGAGATCACACCAGGCTCCTGGTAGTTCCTTTAGTGACGTGGAAAAGGGGCTACATATATATATAAAACGAAAATTAGAAAATATAGTAGTGCCACTCACAAAAATGTGTATATCCAAATAATATGGATTATTATTAAGTGTTTGACGCAAAGATAAATATTTCTGCTTTAATAGTAGCTCTCAGAACCAGCACTCAACATATAATAGTATCAATACAAATAACAGCAACAAACAACGAATAACAATAATACCAGTTCCTTGATAAATCCAATAAATCAATTGGAGAAGGGAAACCTTCTGGATCTACCAGCTGGGCACATTGGCCCCTGGTTGATTCAATGAGTATCTGGACACTAGCACTATAGTGTAGTCATCTTCCTTTGCTGTACAGTTTTAGTCTGCTTGTTTGTTGTTTTTTGGATTTTCCTCTGATCCCTTTATATGGATGTAGCGGGATACCCCCTGGCTACTATTCTAACCAATGGACTGGCAGTAAACCCTGGTATTTACAGGCTTGCCAGTAGTTATCATGGGGTTTTCCCTTTCACCTTTGGTACTGCACTTGAGTGACAGCAGGGGGTGGTACAGCCTATTGTATCTGGGACAATGGGGTGCCCGCCTTCAAGATGAACTTAAGGGCAGGACCGCCCTAAATTTGGAGGTTGTTCCTTCCCACTTGAGGGAGGAAGGTCACACGACTGGGAACCTGAGATTGGGTTCTACCCATGTGCTCTTCCTGCAGGTAGGCGTGAGTGTGGACCAATACCTCTGCCTTCGCTAGGGAGGTGGGGAAGAGCTAGGATGGTTGCGGGTGCCCTTGGCCTGTAGTGACAGTCCAGGGACCATCTCCAGTGAGAGCTGATCTAAAGAGACTGTATCTGACAGAAGACTGCTGAGTAGCTGTTGTGTTACTGCAAAGTGTGTAGTAATAAACCGTTCCTGTTTGCAAAATACCTCCAGCCTGGTGTGTGATCTAACTGGGGTGGGAGAGGTACAGATCATATCTATATCCCTGGAGCCTACGGCAGATGGAGGCGCTGCACCACTAAGTATTATGTGGGGTATGGACCCCAGAAGCCTGTTCCTGTGTGCCTAAGTCATCGCGGACGACTCAGCCCTCTTGTTACCAGCAGGTATGCACGACATTCACCCTGTAATTGCCCCCATCTGCGATTGGGGGGAGGGGGGGACACAATCACATAGAATTAAATAATAAATATGAATATCTGGGGAAAACCTTTATTTTAGAATTACAGGCTCATCTATTTAGTGATGTTATTTTAATTATATAGATTATGTGTGAATATATTGTGACGACTCAGGAGATTCCTTCCTCTCCTTGTCCCTCTCTCCCATCTCCTGTTACCCTTTCTACTCCTTCCCACTCCTCTCCTTCAGCTTCTACCTCTCTCCCTTTGCAGCAGCGCGTTCCCCGCAGGTCTCGCATACTCACACGCTCCCTTAGCCCCTGCTTTGATCCTCCCCGCTCCCTCTTCCCCGCAGTAGCTCATTTACCTTCCCCTGTGGTGCCATCCGTCCCATTGCCTCCTCCTTGCGTGGTGCCCACGGCGCGGCGTTCTGCGTGCCTGGTGACGCATCCGGTGCGTGCACCCCCTCAGCCCACAGGGGACGCGCGTGCATGCTCCTCTCTGCCTTTGCAGGCCATCACACAGGCACAGGCCTCGTGCGCATTCCCCTCCTCTTGGCTCCGTCCCCCTCCTGCGATCTTCCCCTGCTCCGTGCGGGCCGTGCCTGTGTTGTAACCTGTGCGCGCTCCTCCCCAGCTTACAGGGGGTGCACGCACAGACTCTTCTTATCAGGTTCCCCCTGTCTCCGCCTCCCAAGATGGCAGGCCATTCCCCTGACTGCCCCTTCTGTCTCCTCCTCTTCCCTCCCTGACCTATCTCTAGCTTCTCCCATGTCTCTCTCTACTCCTCCCCTCTCTGTCATTGGTGCACCTTCCTTTATAATCCCTGTCTGTCCACCTCTTCCTCGCTCTGCATAGTTCCAGTTTCCCTGTGTGTACCGGACCTATGCTGTGCTCCCTCTGTGCTCCTGTGATTACCTGCTCCTGTGTTACTTTGGATTTCCCTGGCTTTGACCCCTGCTTACCCTGGACTACTCTGCTCTCTGGTATCCCTTTGAACCCTGCTACGCATACGACTCTGCTGACCTCTGGCTTCCTAGGACCTGGTTTATACTCTGACGACTCTACCCTCTAGATCCCTGAACATTGGCAAACGGACATGACTATTCTCACGGACATTCCCCAAGCGTTGCAAGTATACACTAACAACTCTTTCAACAGGCCCAGCAACACTATACCACACTCCGGGCTTGCTCCCACTGCTGTGGGTGTGTGGTATCATACCGTTCCCACCACAGTACTGGGGTCTAGCTTGGTCTGCGGGCATACAGGCGTGACATTATGCAGAGCCCAACAAACGCAGACCCCCCTGAGGTGGGTACAAGTATTACCATAGAGGCCTTACGCTTTGTTAGCGATCAGCTGTCCACGGTATCCAGCAATTAGCCACCTTCACCCGTCAGGAGGGTTCCGCGGCTTCTGCGCCAACAATGGCCAATACCTATGCCAGCCCTGGCCCATGGATTCCCTTTTCCGAATCGCTATGATAGGAACCTCCTCAACTGCCGCCGGTTCTTAAACCAATGTGAGGTGCAGTTTGAGATGTCTCCCTCTCTGTTTCCTACTGGCCGTGCTAAGATTGCTTATATTTACGGGGAAAAGGGGACCAAAAGCGCACCAGCACAAACGGAGCAGGAAGGACCCAAAAACGAAAAATAATTAAAAGGGCACTTTATTGTGACAAAAGACCCATCCAACGCGTTTCGAACGTCACAGCGTTCTTTTTCAAGGATAAAACACAATGTGATAACATCCATTATATACCCTCTTACCTGTGGGCCGTTGCGCCAAAAATCGGAACCCGATGACGTCATGACACTGCGCGCGTCATCGCGCATGCGCAGAGTAACTCAGTGCCGATCTAAGGGCAAAAAGAAGTCTCACAAGCAGTGTGACCATTTTGGATGAGGGCAGAAATAGGAAACACAATACCAAAGCTTTATAAAACATCCAAGCAGGACAAAGGTATATTGCTGCTTGCTGGGCATGCGCATTACAACAGAATGAAACTATATAAAGCTAAACTAACACTTATTAAGAAATACTAATATATCAAAAAGAAAAACGTAAAGAAAGTAGATTAAAAAACTTGTTGTATTACAACTAAGCTATATGCAAAAAAATGTGAATATAAAAAACATACAAACATGATTAAAAATTGTGCAAAGAAAATGAACTTAAAGACATATTAAAACATATATACTGCATAACACAAATTGTGAACCTAAATCCTAGCAACCAGGGAAATACAACCATTGTCATGTATAAAGTATTATCAACACAATACATCAAAGAACAAATTTAAGCTGAAACTTTATCAAATACATTTATAACATTTGCATAATAAAGCTTAAGTTCAAGGGTTAATTTTGATCACAATGTAATTTCTAATATATTATCAACTGATATTTTTAAACCTAAATTACCAAATGGTAAAACATTGTACATATTTTATAAGAAATATTTTTACAAAAAATGTGTTAATTGCCAGTCAATATTCTAGCCCATAGGGAAGCGTGTTTGGAGAGTGAAGATCCAATACGCCTCCCTACGGTCACCTCCTCTAGCTTTAGAAATAACTAATTCAATCCCCAGTATTGCATATTTTTCTGGGGAACCTGCCAATGAGACTGATGGTAAGTGGGTTACACCATATACCACTTGTCTTCAGGAGGATAGTACCCATACTATTACACATTAGGTACTATATCAATTGTTAGTACCCTGGTTTAGTGGTTTGGCTTATTTTTGTTATTATACCTGCATTGAGCGCTTCAGCTATTTTCCACATTGCTTATATTTACTCCCTACTCACCGGAGATGCCCTTGCCTGGGCCTCTCCCCTATGGGAGCGTGGAAGTGAAATAACGCAAGATTATACTTTTTCAGACGTGAATTTCAACTCGTGTTTGATACCCCTGCACAGCACGAGACAGCTTCCTTCTCCCTCTTCCATGTTTCTCAGGGTAGAAATTCAGCTGCCAAATACGCCATCGAGTTCCATACGCTGGCCGCCGAAGTCCAATGGAATGATGAGGCGCTCGCAGCTGCGTAGTGGCACGGACGCTCAGATACGTTGAATGACGATCTGGCCACTCACGCCCGACCTACGTCCCTGGAGGAACTCATCACCCTGAGCGTACGCATGGACCAGCGCACGCAGGAGTGACGACACGAGAGGCACTGTTCCCGTTCTTCTCCCTCTGTTTCTCACAGGTCAATCGCTACTCCTCTCCTGGCAGGGGAGGCCTCGGAACCTATGTATGTTGGCAGTCAACAACTCCAGGCAACCGAGAGAGCGCGGCGGCACCAGAACAGGCTGTGTTTCTACTGTGCTTCCTCGGAACATCGTCTCCAGAATTGACCCTTGAAGCCGGGAAACGGGCATACCCAGTAAAGGTAGAGGGGCTTCTACTGGGTACTGTCTCTCCTAACCCCTCTCCTTCCAAAGCTCTCCCAAAGAAGCTGATGCTACCAGCCACGCTGGAGTGTCCAAACCTTGTCGTAGAGGTCAAAGCGTTCATAGATTCCGGATCGGGCGGTAATTTCCTGGACCAGCAGTTTGCAGTGGAGAATCAAATCATGGTCAGAAGGAAGAGCCCAGTTGGCCTTGAGGCCATCGACGGACAACCACTCCAGCCGGCTTTCATCATCTGGGAGTCTATTCCTCGTACCTTGACCCTGGCTGATGGTCACAAGGAGGTAATTGTCTTTGACGTTTTCCAGTCTCCTTCCGTACAAATTATATTAGGATTGCCTTGGCTTCAACTCCACAATCCGCGCATTGATTGGTTCGGTACATTGCCTATCCAGTGGCCCTCGTCCACAGATACTACGCCAGCAGATCCTCCCGTGGTTGTGCTTGCTGGTCTGGACTCGTTCATCCCTGCGTGCCGTGTACCATGAGTACCTGGACATGTTCAACAAGGTACAAGCAGAGGTCCTCCCTCCTCATCGCCCGTACGATTGCCCGGTCGACCTCATTCCTGGGACTGTTCTACAGAAGTCTAAGTCTTACCCACTCTCCATCCCGGAGACCGAGGCCATGACTACTTATATTCAAGAAAACCTGGAAAAAGATTTCATCCGCAACTCCACCTCTCCTGCCGGTGCTGGGTTTTTTTTTTGTGAAGAAGGATGGATCTCTAAGGCCATGCATAGACTTCCACGGACTCAATAAGATCACGGTGAAAAACAGGTATCCGCTTCCGCTCATTTCTGAACTGTTCGATCGTCTCCGAGGGGCCTCTATTTTTCAAAACTTGACTTAAGGGGTGCCTATAATCTAATTCGCATAAGGGAGGGAGACGAGTGGAAAACAGCATTTAACACACGTTCTGGACACTACAGTATGAATACCTTGTTATGCCCTTTGGGCTGTGCAACGCCCCAGCCGTGTTTCAGGAATTTATGAACGACATCTTCCGTGACGTTTTGGGAACTTTTGTCATTGTCTATCTAGACTACATCCTTATTTTCTCTAAAAATCTTGAGGAACACATTCAACATACCAAACTTGTGCTCTCCAGGCTTCGTTCTAACCGTCTTTATGCCAAGATGGAGAAGTGTTTGTTTCACCAGGTTTCCACAGCCCTCCTAGGCTATATCATCTCCAGCCAAGGTTTCTCCATGGACCCAGAGAAGCTGAAGGCGGTCCTCGATTGGCCACTCCCTAATTCGCTCAATGCTGTGCAACGTTACCTTATCTTCGCCAATTATTACAGGAAGTTTATCAAAAAAATTTCTTCCATTGCCATTCCCATCACTGCCTTGACCAAAAAGGGCGCCGACGTCTCATTCTGGTCACCAGAGGCCATCGCAGCCTTTGAGACTCTCAAGAAGGCGTTCATGTCTGCCCCCATCCTTCATCATCCGGATACCTTTCCCCTTTACTTTGGAGGTTGACGCCTCAGACGTAGGAGCTGGCGCAGTTCTGTCCCAGAGGACTTCTCCCCAAGAGAAACTCCATCCTTGTGGTTTTTTTCACGGAAATTTTTAGCAGCAGAAAAGAATTATGATGTCGGTAATCGTGAACTTTTGGCCATTAAGTTGGCTCTCCAGGAATGGAGACATCTTTTAGAGGGTTCCAAGGAACCAATCGCCATTCTCACTGACCACAAAAATGTGTTATATATTGAGGGTGCTCGTCGCTTGGGCTCCCACCAGGCTCGCTGGTCACTCTTCTTTTCCCGCTTCAACTACACCATCTCTTATATTCCTGGTACCAAAAATGTTAAAGCGGACGCCCTTTCTCTTCAGTTTGCCTCTGAGACCGAGGCCAAAGAAATCTCAGAACCTATTCTCCTGGCCAAGTGCATAGTCTCTGCCAACAACTTTGATGTTTTGGACGAGATCCACAAGGCACAAGCACATATCCCCAGCAGGTTCAGGGTACCAGAAGGACGTCTCTACGCGGCTTCACGTTTCCGCCATAAAGTCTTACTTTGGGGTCATTCCTCAAGAGCAGTTTGGTCATCCAGGCTTCAAGAGGACAGCTGATCTCATTAAACGGACTTTTTGGTGGCCTAAGATTAATCAAGATATTCTCAATTTTAATTCCGCCTGTCCTGTATGTGCCCAGATTAAAACCCTCCAGCATAAGCCTTCTGGACTTCTGCTACCCCTTCCCATTCCTGAACAGCCCTGGAAACACATTTCAATGGACTTTATCATTGAACTGCCTGTGTCCAAAGGGATGAACACTATTTTGGTCGTGGTTGATAGATTTTCAAAGCAGGCTCACTTTATTCCCCTCAAGGGTCTTCCCAACTCGGCTACCTTGGCGGATGTCTTCTCTAAAGAGATCTTCAGGCGGCATGGCATTCCCATTTCTATCGTCTCAGACCGTGGGTCCCAGTTCATCTCAAAATTCTGGCGAGCTTTCTCTCAAAGATTGGGTATCTCCCTCTTGTTCTCCTCTGGATATTATCCACAAACCAACGGTCAAACTGAAAGGATGAACCAAACTCTCGAACAGTATCTAAGATGCTTCATTTCTGACTCACAAGATAACTGGGTGGATCTTCTACCATGGGCCGAATTGGCCTTTAATTCCTTAAAGAACGAGTCTACTCAGGAGTCTCCTTTCTTTATCAACTGTGGCTTTCACCCCAGTAGTCTCCCTCTCTCACCTTCTCCTTCTGGTGTTCCTGCAGCCGACTCTCATATCACCAACTTGCAAGAATCCTGGAACAAGATTCTCAAGTCCTTACGGTCTGCGGTGGCCAAGCAAAAGACCAAGGCTGATCGTCACCGCCAAAAAGGTCCTTCGTTCGAACCTGGTGATCTGGTCTGGCTGTCGTCCAAAAATATTAGGCTCAAAACTCCTTCACCCAAACTGTCTCCTAGATTCTTGGGACCATTCAAAATCCTAGACAGGTTAATCCTCTAGCCTATCGCCTCGGGCTTCCCCCCTCAATGAAAATTCCATCAGTCTTTCACGTTTCCCTCCTTAAGGAATTTGTGTCCAGCCCTCATTTCCTGGATCCCTCTCGGAGACCTAGTCCAGTGTCCACCCTGGGTCAACAGGAGTACGAGATACAGTCTCTCATCGACTCGCGTGTCTCCAAAAAAGGACTTCAGTTTTTAGTACACTGGAAGGGCTACGGTCCTGAGGAACGTTCCTGGGTACCGGCACATCACGTCCACGCCCCAAGGTTGCTTTCCCAGTTTCACCAGAAATTCCCCCTTAAGCCGTGGTTGGATCACTCGGAGATTGATCCTCAAGGGGGGGATACTGTGATGACTCAGGAGATTCCTTCCTCTCCTTGTCCCTCTCTCCCATCTCCTGTTACCCTTTCTACTCCTTCCCACTCCTCTCCTTCATCTTCTACCTCTCTCCCCTTGCCGCAGAGCGTTTCCCGCAGGTCTCGCATTCTCACGCGCTCCCTTAGCCCCTGCTTTGATCCTCCCCGCTCCCTCTTCCCCGCAGTAGCTCATTTACCTTCCCCTGTGGTGCCATCCGTCCCATTGCCTCCTCCTTGCGTGGTGCCCACGGCGCGGCGTTCTGTGTGCCTGGTGACGCATCCGGTGCGTGCACCCCCTCAGCCCACAGGGGACGCGCGTGCATGCTCCTCTCTGCCTTTGCAGGCCATCACATAGGCACAGGCCTCGCGCGCATTCCCCTCCTCTTGGCTCCGTCCCCCTCCTGCGATCTTCCCCTGCTCCGTGCGGGCCGTGCCTGTGTTGTAACCTGTGCGCATGCCTCCCTAGCTTATAGGGGGCGCGCGCACAGACTCTTCTTATCAGGTCGCTCTTCATAGTTCCAGTTTCCCTGTGTGTACCTGACCTATGCTGTGCTCCCTCTGTGCTCCTGTGATTACCTGCTCCTGTGTTTCTTTGGATTTCCCTGGCTTTGACCCCTGCTTACCCTGGACTACAAATACAACCAATTTTTTTTGAATACATTTATATTTGATATCAATCTGAGTGCTGTCTCGGTTCTTGCTGCGTGGTCTTGGACTCCTGGTCTGCCTGGTAAGGAATCTACATTTTATTCAATATTATATGGGACAAGCACCGGCTTTCTACCTTTATTGCGAGTGACATCTGCCTTTGTACATATATATATCACACACACACACACAAAAGGGGAAAATCTGCCTTTGTATATATATATATATATATGGGTAAAGAAAAAAGAAAAGGCGCAAACCACTGACCACAATGCTTAAGTTACTAAACAATAACAATCCAAGGAACTGTAATACAGGAACTGTTAGTCGCAGGAATCACTCCAAAAGACGCCGTCTGGTTCCAACGTCAGTATATGTGGATCTCCTCCTCCTCAGCTCCTCGGCTGGAAATCTCACGATATTTGCGTGATGATGCTCCGTTTTCGCTTCTGAGTAAACAGAACTTCTCCATGGATGAAATCAGCCACATATGCCGCTAATAGCAGTTACAGAGTTCCAATTGCCTTGAATAAGGCATACAGTCCAGCAAGTATATAAAATCCAAGGGGCAAGGTCAAGACAACCTTACCTCTACGCGTTGCGTCTTAAAAGACTTTATCAAGTCAACTAATTGTTTTTATTCATTTTAATATTGTTGTATGAAATTGTGTAAGCATAACATTGTATTTGCATTTATTATATGTATATCTACTCACAGTGCGCCATAATTTGTAATATAATGTTCCTTATTTGAGATACAATACTGAGTATACACTCTCTATATGGTTGCTGATTGGTTCACTAGTTGCTTAACAACTGTAGCGTATTTAGGGAGTGTTTAATTTTAGTACCCATGATCTTATGAAGAAGTCGCTTTGAGTGACGAAACGCATTAAGAAAACTGTAGCAGCATTACGTGATCACGCAAGGACGCTCGATCTGGGCTGGATCGCGTCTAGAGCTTGTTTGAGGCTGAAATCACTGTATGCTGATTGCATTAGCTCTGCACACTAGGATACGAGGATTCCAGCTTCACCGCCATCTCCTCAGCTGATCTTGAGTTAGTCTAACTGACAGCAAACTCGTGGAGGACTCTGACTGCCGAGCAGAATCTACTGACAGTGATATTATTCCCAAACGCACTATGGATTTTTACCTTTGTGAGTGCAGTTGTTTCCTCCCCTTGTCCCCTTCCCCATATTAAATATATGTTTTATGCTATGGGGCTTGTGCTCTCTTCTCTTTTTTCACCTCATTATATATATACTAGCTGATATACCCGGCGTTGACCGGGATTAATTTTGCTGCTCCCCCTCTGTATCCGCTCCCCTCCCCCATTCACAGCTCCATCCTCCCCCCGTTCACACACCCGTTCGCCTTCACAGCTCCGTTCAACTCTCTTCACACCTCCGTTCCCTTTCACACCTCCGTTTCCCCCCATTCACAGCTGTGGCCTCCCCTTCCTGCACCCCACATTACTCTCCACTCCCCCCCCTGTACCACACATCACTATCCACTCCCCCTGCACCCCACATCACTCTCCACCCCCCCTGCACCCCACATCACTCTCCGCCCCATGCAGCCCACATATGCTGTGGGCGGCTGCTGTGTGTCAGGTGGGGGGCCGGGTGGAGGTGAAGAGTGGCGTTTTAGGTGATGCGGCGGCCGGGTGTAAGGTGTCAGGCAAGGGGGGGTGTCAGGTGGGGGGGGGGCAGGTGGAGGTGAGGAGCAGCGGTTGAGGTGATGCTGTGGACAGGTGTAGGGATTCAGGGGGGGCGGGTGTCAGGTGGGGGGCGGTTGTCAGGTGGGGGGTGGGTGGAGGAGAGGAGCGGCGGTTGAGGTGAGGCGGCGGCCGGGTGTAGGGTGTCAGACGGGGGGCGGGTGTCAGGCGGGGAAGGGGTGCGGGTGGAGGTGAGGAGCGGTAGTTAAGGTGAGGTGGCAGCCAGGTGTCAGTCGGGGAGGCGGGTGGAGGTGAGGAGCGGCAGCTGGGGGGGGTGTGTCAGGTGGCGGGGCGTTGAGGTGAGGAGCAGCGGTTAAGGCGAGGCGTTGGTGGGGCATTGAGGTCAGGCGGCGGTTGGGTTTGGAGGCGGTGGGGCATTGTGGTGATGAGCTGCAGTTGGGTGCTGTGTGTCAGGCGGCGGCCGGGTATAGGGTGTGAGGCGGCGGGGGGGGGGGGGTGTCGGTTGGAGGTGAAAAGCGGCAGCCTGTTGTTGTGTGTCAGGCAGCAGGGCGTTGAGGTAAGGAGAGGCGGTGGGCGGGTGCTGTGTGTCAGGCGGCGGGGCGTTGAGGTGAGGAGCGGCGGTTGAGGCAAGGCGGCGGCGGGGCGTTGAGGTTAGGCAGCGTGGCGGGTGGAGGTGAGGAGCGGCGAATGGAGGGTGTGAGCGGCGGGTGGGGTGGATGGTACCTGGCGGTCCCGCTAGGGTGGGTTTGCCCTGATGTGGGTTTAGGGAGTTTGCTGCACGGCGTGTGTCTCTCGGTCAGAAGGGCACGCGGTGTGGTGAGGCTGAGGGTGAGGGCGTGTGTAGCCCTGTTTGGGACATCACCCCACAGGCCAATCAGAGCATTAGCTACCGCCAACCAATCAGCAACAACCCACAGACAAACAATTTTTCTTATATATATATATATATATATATATATAAAAGAAAAATTGTACCCTAGCGGGACCGCCCTACCCTAGCGGGACCGCCCACCCACCCTAGCGGGACCTCCAGGTACCATCCACCCCACCCGCCGCTCACACCCTCCATTCGCCGCTCCTCACCTCCACCCGCCACGCTGCCTAACCTCAACGCCCCGCCGCCGCCTTGCCTCATATATATATATATATAAAAACTGACTGTAAATATTACTGTATGTTCATTTGCATGTCTTAGACAGGTCTGCAACCCTGTCTTTCCCCATTATCGCCCAGCATACAGCGTTTCCACTGCAGCAAGGGATTCTGGGAAATGACATGCAAATGAGCACTCATGTCACGTTACCGAACCCTTCCTATTCCTCCCTCTCTTGCTTTTCCCTCCTTTGAGGCTCACACTGTCCATATTTTCCCTCCTCTCCCTGTTCATGTGGTGGTCATCTATCGCCCACCTACCTCTACTCATTCCCCTTCTGCCTTTCTCTCTCACTTTGAATCCTGGCTCTCTTTCTTCCTCTCCTCAGACTCCCCTGTTCTTCTCCTTGGGGACTTCAATTGCCACATTGATGACCCCTCTCTCCCTTGGGCTTCCCGCTTTCTTTCTCTAACCTCTTCTTTTGGCCTTCAACAGTGGACTGCAGCCAGCACCCACAAGGATGGCCACTACTTAGACCTGGTTTTCACTAAGAACTTCTCTCTCTCCGATTTCTCCATTTCCCCTTTTCCTCTCTCTGACCATCATCTCATCTCATTCTCTCTATCTCGCTTCTCCCCTTCTCCACCTCCATCTACACCCCGGTTCTGCAGAAACCTGCGCTCTATTCACTTACCTGACTTTGAGTCCACTTTACGCTCCACCCTCTCCTCTCTCAGCTCTGCTACAGACCCCGACAACCTGGTCAGGAATTACAACTCTGTCATGTCCTCCTCTCTTGATCTACATGCCCCACATTCTCTCTGCCGCACTCGCCCTTCTAACCCTAGACCCTGGCTAAATTCCCACACACGCATGCTGCATTCCTCCACTCGTTCCTCTGAACGCCTCTGGAGGAAGTCTCACACTCTCGCAGACTTCCTTCACTACAAATTTATGCTATCCTGTTTCAACTCTGCCCTCTCGCAAGCTAAACAAGCCTACTTTTCTGCACTAATCAACATGCACAAGTCTAACCCACGCCGACTGTTCTCTATCTTTGATACTCTACTCAAACCACCCTCAGCTGCCTCTCCTTCCTCCATCTCCGCTCAGGACTTTGCTGACTATTTTAAGGAAAAGGTGGAATCCATATCGCCTGTCTTTCTAACTATCGACCTGTCTCCCTCCTGCCTTTTGCCTCTAAACTCCTTGAACGTCTTGTATTCTCTCGCTTGCTCCATTTTCTCAACACCTATTCTCTCCTAGACCCTCTACAATCTGGCTTCCGCACTGCTCACTCCACGGAAACAGCCCTCAATAAAATATCTACTCGCCACCTTGTCCCGCCCCCAACCCCGCCTCCAACCCCGCCCCTAGTCCCGCCCCCGCTTTAAAATAATATATATAAATAAAATACATTTAATAAATTCCTAGTCAGAACAACATTCGTTTTTGACAAATGTATTTATTGTATTACATTATACTACAATTAGTCCTTGTTGTGTGTGTGTGTGTGTGTGTGTGTGAGAGAGAGAGAGAGAGAGAGAGAGAGAGAGAGAGAGAGAGAGAGAGAGAGAGAGAGAGAGAGAGAGAGAGAGAGAGAGAGAGAGAGAGAGAGAGAGAGAGAGAGAGAGAGAGAGAGAGAGAGAGAGAGAGAGAGAGAGAGAGAGAGAGAGAGAGAGAGAGAGAGAGTGAGTGTGTGTGGGGGAGAGAGAGAGAGAGAGTGGGGGGGGGGAGAGAGAGAGAGAGAGTGTGGGGGGGGGAGAGAGAGAGTGTGGGGGGAGACAGAGGGGGGAGACACAGAGGGGGGAAACGGTGGGTGACACACACAGAGGGTGGGTGATACACAGAGAGAGAGAGAGAGGCTGGGTGGATGAGTGACTGGCTGGGTGGGTGAGTGACTGACTGGCTGGCTGGGTGAGTGACTGGCTGGGTGGGTGACTGGCTGGGTGGGTGACTGGCTGGGTGAGTGACTGGCTGGGTGGGTGAGTGACTGAGTGACTGGCTGGGTGACTGAGTGACTGGCTGGGTGACTGAGTGACTGGCTGGGTGACTGAGTGACTGGCTGGGTGACTGAGTGACTGGCTGGGTGACTGAGTGACTGGCTGGGTGACTGAGTGACTGGCTGGGTGGCTGGGTGACTGAGTGACTGGCTGGGTGACTGAGTGACTGAGTGACTGAGTTACTGGCTGGGTGACTGGCTGGGTGACTGAGTGACTGGCTGAGTGACTGAGTGACTGGCTGGGTGAGTGACTGGCTGGGTGAGTGACTGGCTGGGTGAGTGACTGGCTGGGTGAATGAGTGACTAGCTGGGTGAGTGACTGGTTGGGTGAGTGACTGGCTGGGTGAGTGACTGGCTGGGTGAGTGACTGGCTGGGTGAGTGACTGTCTGGGTAAGTGACTGGCTGGGTGGGGCAGGGGTGACTGACTGGGTGGGGCAGGGGTGACTGGGTGGGTGAGTGACTGACTGGCTGGGTGAGTGACTGACTGGCTGGCTAGCTGGGTGGGGCAGGGGTGACTAGGTGGGTGGGGCAGGGGTGACTGACACTGACTGGGGCAGGGGTGACTGACACTGACTGGGGCAGGGGTGACTGACACTGACTGGGGCAGGGGTGACTGACACTGACTGGGGCAGGGGTGACTGACACTGACTGGGGCAGGGATGACTGACACTGAATGGGGCCGGGGTGACTGACACTGACTGGGGTACGGGTGACTGACACTGACTGGGGCAGGGGTGATTGACACTGACTGGGGCAGGGGTGACTGACACTGACAGGGGGGTGACTGACACTGGGGGTGGGGGGTGACTGACACTGACTGGTGGTGGGGGGTGACTGACACTGACTGGGGGTGGGGGGTGACTGACACTGACTGGGGGTGGGGGTGACTGACACTGACTGGGGGTGGGGGGTGACTGACACTGACTGGTGGTGGGGGTGACTGACACTGACTGGGGGTGGGGGGTGACTGACACTGACTGGGGGTGGGGGGTGACTGACACTGACTAGGGGTGGGGAGTGACTGACACTGACTGGGGGTGGGGGGTGACTGATTGGGGGGGGGGTACCTCTGGTGTCACACACATAACCCCATACACATTCTCCCATACACATACACACACACACACAAACACTCTACACATACAGGGGGGGGAGGAAAGGCCGCGACAAGCACCACCACCACCACGCTCTTCCCCCACCCACCCACGCCCATCTCCCGCTCGGGGGGGGGCAGGCCGACATCCCCCCCATACCTCACGCGGGCATAATGGAAGCTTTGGGGAGGTGGCAGGCACGTTGCGAGGTGCCCCCCAGCAGGCGCCCCAGGGGACAGTCAGCCCCGCCGTGGCCACCACTGCCCTGCTCCCCTCGACGGCATGAAGCTAGTGGACGAGCGGGCAGACGGGCAGACCGGCAACCCCCCCCCCCCCCCACACCTCATGCTGCGCCGTCATGAAGATAGCTGGGCTTAGTGTAATCTTTGGGGAGGCGACAGGGTGGTGGGGAGGCACACTCTCCCATGCACACACACCCATGCACACACACACACACACACACACACCCATGCATTCACACACACACCCATGCATACACACAGACACACACACACACACACACGACAGGGGGAAGAAGAGGAAAGGCCGCGCGACCACCACCACCACTGCCCCGCTCGCCCCCCCCCTCCCGTGACCATCTCCAACCCCACACGGGGATCGGTGGGAAGTCGGGGAAAGCGGGGACAGGGACAGAAGGGGGGACACCCCACTATCATCTCCTGCCCCGCGCGGGGATCGGCGGGAAGTCGGGGTAAGCGGGGACAGGGACAGAAGGGGGGACACCCCATTACCATATCCTGCCCCGCGGGGGGATCGGCGGGAAGTCGGGGTAAGCGGCGACAGGAACAGAAGGGGGGTCTCCACACTACCATCTCCTGCCCCGCGCAGGAAGCGGGGAGTAAGGGGGCTTGCAGTAAGGCAGGGAAGGAGCAGAGGGGCCACAGCATGCAGAGATTGGAGATTACTTACCCTCCAATAGATATCCGGCCAGAAAGAATGGCCGCTCGTTGGGGGCGGGCTCATATAGAGCCTGGCCGCGCGCCCACAAAGCCTGGGAGCGCGTGCCAATCAGCTGTCAGATCTTCCCTGAAGAAGTAGTTAGATCTACGAAACATGTTGGATGTATTCATGCCATAATTTTGCCTATATTCATCCTTTGGATCTGTATCACCATCAGCTTTTATTGGCTGCCACCGTGCTAACTGAGCGATTTCTGCGCCGGTAAGAGACTGTAAGGGACTCTCCTTCTTCCGCCCTATTGATTCCTCCATTGCCACGAGAACTGTGACGTCACTCCGCTATACCACGTGACGGAGCGGCATCGTGGCACGCTGTGTAAGCCCCTGCAGCTGCGGAAGTGTTTGCAGAGCAATTCCAACAGCTCTGGACTGCCCTAAGATCATAGCAGCTGGGAAAAGCAGCGAATCTACACAGGAGAGACGGGGGACTGTAGGGGAATTCCCCTGGAGGCAGTATATCGCCGGTTGAGGAGCAGTCCCACTAAGTGTCTGAATCTGCAGTATTACCAGGCTGCTTGAAAGGAATCCCCTTGTGAGCAGCGTCCTGCTGTGTGAGGAGTGCATGAAGGATCCCATGCTCCAGAACCATCATAGAGGCTCCTGCAGAGACAGCTGAGTGCCAGACCGTCCTGTTTTACAGCTACAGAGTGGTAACCAGTGTGTTATGCACTAAATGCACATGTTATTTCTATCTGATGTACGCAGATTTATTACCCCTTTAACATTTTAATACATTCTATTACTTACTTCACTATTTGGCGTTGTGCGCTGTTTTCTTTTTGTTTCCACTATACACAGGCGGCACATTTTATTTGAGTGCGGCTAGCTCCGCAAGCCTGGGGATGCCCCGGCATGCTAGCCGCACTCCCGATGACACGCGGTCACGCGTCATTGGGTGCCTGCACCCCCTGCACGCGCGTCCAGGGCTCCCCGAGGGAGCCCTGGTGTCCCGCGATGTGGGGGACGGCGGCAGGGGGTTCTGGGGGACCCGGCGGACCCGGCAGCGGGGAGGAGAAAGCCCCGATCGGAGGGCACTCATCCGTTTCTTCGGCGTGCGCCCGGCACCCTCCGGCGCGCGCCAGGTTACTGCTGCGGCCTAGAACGGGCAAATGCTCGAATAAACTCGGCCGCAGCAGTATATATACACTGGCGACCAACTTTATTCTTACTTGGCTAGCTCCGCGAATTTCAGAAGATCCCGGTGATGTGCGGTTTTGTGTCGTTTTCTCCCGGGGTGTATAGTGTTATTTTCGCGGCTGTGATTTAAGCATTTTATTACCGCTGTCTGCAATACTGCAATGCCGTGTAAAAACGCATGGGGGCGTTTGCGAGCTGTTGTCTCTGAAGTCTAATACCTTCGCGGTTCAACCTACAGTACACAGTCTGTGCGTGCGCGCGCAGTAATAGTAAAATTGCATATTTAATTTATTTTAAAGTACAGTACTGTACATGCTCGGACCCTGTTGGGGTGAAGTGAGGGAGGGTGTTCCTAACATCTGGGGGAAAATTAATTTTAATTCTATGGTGAGTACTGTCTTGTTGCCGTATTATTTTGGTGGGGCAGCTGGGTACTTCTTTAGGGGGCTGACCATTACTGTACATTAAAACTTTTCTTTTTTTTTCCTCAGAAAAAAAAACGGCTAATGGGGGGATTTCGATGGATAATATTGTACTGTACAGTATGCTGATGTTTTCCGGCCGTACAGTATACTGTGTAATAAACCCTGAATAAATAAAACTATGCATTTATTCTACATATTCAGTATCGTTTCATTATGTGTCTTCCACAGTGTACTGTACAGTGGTATATAGTGCCTAACATCTATGGGCAAAAATAATTTTATTCCTAGGTGCCCTAGAACAGAAGTTCCCACGCCAATTGCCCGTGAACTTGACTGCGGCCCTAAGTAGTTCCCATGCCAATTGCACAAATGTAATGTAAAATAACCCGTTCTGTGGGTCTGAGCGGGTTGAAATTTACCTGGTCCTCATGCGGGAGGACCCTTGCCATAGTGGCAAAATATCAGCCTTCCAAGACCCCTGAAACCGGAGGTACCAAAAGACAGTTTAAAAGCACATTACCAAAGTGGCTTTTTTTCTGCCATGCAAGTCAATGGTAGAAACCTGAACTTTAACATCACCCTGACTCCGTTCTGTTGCCACGAGAGGGTCGCAATTTGCCATGCAATCCTGCCGCAACTAGGACTACATGGTCACCGAATTTGAGCCCTCTAGGTCAAACAGAAATGGAGTTGTGGGTTCCAGGTTTCTGCTCATTCTGTCTTAGCCGGTTCAAAGCTTTCTCCGCCATTGCGCTCAATGGTAGGACCCTCCTCGCCGGCGTGACCCTTTCTCGCCGCCATTACTGCTGGGACCCTGTTGGGGTCAAGTGAGGAGGTTCCTAACATCTAGGGGCAAAATGAATTTTATTTCTAGGTGCCCTAGAACAGAAGTTCTCACGCCAATTGCCGTAGTTCCTACGGCAATTGCGTGACCAGCCAGTTAAAAAACAGTGCAGCAAGCCTCTACAGTACATTTGTTACACTGGCAAAGGAGCAAATGGAAACAATGTGAGGCAATTCAACATGGTATTTTATTGGTGGAGTCAGTACAAAAACATTTATTTACAATATTGAAACATTTATAGTGCACAGCAATTCTAACCATCAACACACAATAATACATTCTGCAGCCTTTCTTAAATTCTTCTGCCACAAAACATTTTTGGTGCATGGGGCACAGGGAGTTAAAGTGACTTGCTTTTTATGTACTGTATTTGGGGGTTGTCTTTGGGGGTTTATTCATCAAATTATTATGATGAACTGCCTTTTGAAATGACACTGCTGTTAACTATTTCAGCCACACACCTCCAGAGTTTTCAATCCCTCCCTAGCCAAGCGTCAATCGGCTGAGTCACCCTAGCCTACCATCACCCTCTCTCCACTGGGTCGTTGATCTTCTGCATATTGCCATTGTGTTCTTAATCCGCCCATAGCCGAGCTACAAACACTCAGCACGCCTGCCTCTAATCACACCATCCCCTTCCCCCAACCCTTAGAGGCCTGTTGTTTGAACGGTAATGCTTTGAAAAATCCCCTCTCGAATTTGAAATGTAAATCTGATGTGCACAGCACTGTGAGAATTGAGAGTACACTGATACAGTATTTCATCAGGGTGTGAAAATATTTGTCAGTCACTATGGTTTACAGTCACATGTTTTTAATACAATACAGTACATTCTTTAATATCTTTAAAATAAAAATATATAAATCCTGGTAAAATATTTTATAAATAAATAAATAAAATAATTCATTGGTGCACTGTAGGGGTGGCTGTCAATGATTATGATTCGCAGGAAAGTGAATAAATATTTATTTTATTTAATCAGGAATAATACAGTACATACAGTAATGCAGTCTTTATTAAGTTATTTTGGCAGCTTGAAATTGGATAACCATTTGGAAAACCTTTGTAAAACATGGGGAAACATGAGTAATGCACATTTATAAGAATATTATTTAATACTACAGTATATACAGTACAGTACTGTAATGTAATATGGAAAATAGCTGAAGCGCTCAAATGCAGGTATATCTCAAAATGATAATAAGCCAGACCACTGTACCAGGGTACTAACAATTGATATAGTACCTATTGTGTCATATAATGGGTACTATCCTCCTGAAGACAGGTGGTGTGTGGTGCAACCCACTCACCATCAGTCTCATTGGCAGGTTCCCCTGAAAAATATACAAGTACTCACATCCTGGTAGGGCAGGCAGGCAGGCTGTGCAGCTACTCAATGCAATACAGGGAAAAGGGAGACCAAAAAGCGCACCAGCCTCAACGGAGCAGGAAGAACCCAGGACAAAAAAATGATTAAAAGGGCACTTTAACGTGACAAAAGACCCATCCAACGCGTTTCGAACGTCACAGCGTTCTTTTTCAAAAAGCGTTCTTTTTGGAAAAAGAACGCTGTGACGTTCCAAACGCGTTGGATGGGTCATTTGTCACATTAAAGTGCCCTTTTAATCATTTTTTTGTCCTGGGTTCTTCCTGCTCCGTTGATGCTGGTGCGCTTTTTGGTCTCCCTTTTCCCAGTACTGTAATGTACTGTATAATATACTATACTGTATATACTGTACTGTATAGTAAAATTAATTTTTCTTTAGTCTTTATCTTTTCCTCAGTCTGTCTGCAGTACAGTAGTTCATTGAGAGAGGAGAGGTTTTGTGTACATAATTGCTGCTGTTTATATACTGTACATTTGACTGTACAAGCAGATTTGACTGGACACAACGCCCCCATCCCCCTAGGCCAGGCCACCGTTTTTCCTGGAATGACAAGAAAACCAAAAATTTGTGCAGTTACTGTACTGTATTATGGCAGAACTACTGTAGGTGGCTGGTGCAGCTTTGTCTGGAAAGAAAAAAAATGGGGCAGTTACTGTAGAAGGCAGTTACTGTAGTACTGTCAAACTAGTGTACTGTATACTGTACTGGAACTACTGTATACTCTGACTACTGTTAAATTCTATGTACTGTAACCTGATGGCTGGTGCTGCTCACTCTGTAAAGAAAAAACTAACTACTGTATACAGTACTAGTACTCTTACTATCTGGAAAGAAAAAATCTTTGCCATACTTACCTGTAACATACTGTACTTACAATACTACAGCACAGTACTACTTTCCTGATGCTTGCCCATTACGCGTGATGACAATGGACAACACAGTGGCAATATGGTCTATATATTTATTGCAGCATTCCACGGTGAGTACATTGTTCCAAAAACTCAGTATGCCTTTCAACAACTTGTCCTTTTTGGAGGGTTTCACCACTTTCCGGATATGATCCTTCAGCTGATGCCAGACCATTTCGATCGGATTGAAGTCTGGCGACCTGTCATTGGAAAGAAAGGACAATTGGTTTAAGAGCTAAAAACAGTGGGGAACACTTTCCTGTCTTGCCTTTAAATTCTTCATGGGCAAGCTACCCAGCTACCTGAACAAGCTCCTCACCCCTACCACTTGCAGCACTTATCACCTGAGATCAGACTCCAAAAGACTATTCATGGTCCCAAGGCTCAACAAAGTATCCGGACATTCCTCCTTCTCCTTCCGTGCACCCCAAAACTGGAACAACCTACCAGAGACTCTCACATTCACCACCAGTTTAAGTTCTTTCAAATCTAAGGCTGTCTCACATTTTAACCTGGTCTGTAACTGTTTCATACGCTCATAATATATATTTTCTTTAACTGTGCACGCAATGTCTTGTATATAATGTATACCCTGTTCATTTATGTAACTGTACTTGAAACCATGTATTATTTGTTCTACTCTGTGCCCAGGACATACTTGAAAATGAGAGGTAACTCTCAATGTATTACTTCCTGGTAAAATATTTTATAAATAAATAAATAAATAAAATGGGACACGGTCTATTGCACTTACTCCGCTGGCGTCTTCACCTAGTTGATGCCGTGCTCAAGGATATGCGCCGTTGACGCAGTGTGCTTGGGATCGTTGTCCTGGAAGAAGTGGTGACCATTGGGGAAGTCGCGTGTGATGTATTGCACTATCTCGGGCACAATGTTGTCTTGGAAGAAAGCTTTATTCATGATTCCTATAGCAAGAAAAGAAAAGTGCTCAAAAAACTGCACAATAGTACAGTAGAGTGCATACGGTAAGGCAACACTAGTCAAGTACAGTGCATTAGGCGACATTATATTTGATACATTTTACCTTCAAAGATGACAATGCATCCCGGTCCACGCCTAGAGATGGCACCCCACACATGCAGCTTCACAGGGTGTTTTGTCCGCGGCTTCAAAGATAAGCGGCCTTTCTTGTGGAACGCAAATCTTGCAAATCTCTCCAGCGACACAGTAGACTCATCAGTGAAGATGCAATCCTGGAAAGTCTCCCCACTGTCGATCCATGCCTGGGCCTGGACCACTCTTTTGATTTTGTTTGCGTCCCATATCATGGAGTACGCTCTGTAATGACAAGGAATTTTTTTTTTTAGCGGCACAGTGCAGTACAGTTTGCTAAACAACACTTTTATCTCCTGTACTATCCAGTACTAACCTCACACGTCCATATTTCCATCCAATGCTGCATCTCATCTTCTTTATGCTGCTCTTGGATACAGTCAGATTGTGCTTTTCCTGCAGAGTGTATTTGACCCTTAATGCACTCCTCTCATCATTCTCCTCACTTATTTTGTCCACCAGAACAGTTGTCTCCCTACAATGTAAAGAAATTATATTGTTTTATTAATATGCAGCAATATAAAATGTATATAAATGTAATGTTGTAATATACAGTACATTAAATATAAATAGACAAAATATATATACTGTTGTACTATAAATATAAATATACAAAATAAATATACTGTTGTAATATAAATATAAATATACAGTACATCCTATTCAGTATATACCGTTTTAAGATTAATTGAAATATACAAAAAATGTATACTGCTGTACTATAAATATAAATATACAAAATAAATATACTGTTGTAATATAAATATAAATATACATTACATCCTATTCAGTATATACCGTTGTAAGATTAATTGAAATATACAAAAAATGTATACTGCTGTACTATAAATATAAATAGACAAACTACTGTACAGTATGTTGTAATATAAATCAACAGAAATAACAACAGTATTATAGTAGATACAGAACTGTACTGTAGATGTATAGTACAGTTTTCTATATTTGTTTTTTGTTAAGTTTTATAAATATACTTACGCGTTTGTTACCCTTGGTGCCTTTTTCCGGTCTCTGTTTTTTCCTTGTGCATGATAGCTCACGGTGGTTAATGGCACAACGAGGTCAGAAGTAGCTAACCAGCGTTGGATAGCAGCAATTCGGTGTCCGCTCCTGTACATCTCCTTAATTCGCATGCTGAGATCCTTTGAAATCTTTTTAACAGGCATTGCTGCTAGTAGAAAGAAATACAAACACAAGAATGTATATTCGATGTTTAGTCGATGTGTATTCTATGTGCAGTCAATACACAAAATGGATGGTGTATTTATACGGTAATGACCCACACGCCCACTTTCAACACCTGTACCTGGCCGCAATGCATAAAAGGTCACACACTTTGCATAGGCCACCACTCCATGATCTTTATCTGAACTTGCCCTTGTCCAGATACTGTACTGCATTGTGCCACCTGCTTCCATGGAGCATCCCCGGTTCTATGGACGCAAGAACCCTCTCACCTCTGCCGTGCCTGTCATGCTGAAAAAGCGAAAGGCGGTTGCCGTTTCCACGCCAAGGGCAAAGCGACAGGCTAAGCCCAATAAAGGAAACCTTCTGCTGAACCCAAAGGTTAAGGGTTTTCTTAGACGTAAGCCTCATTATGTGAAGAAGATATACGGTAATACGCTCTCTACGCAAAACGAATGGCAGCCAACCCATCGGACCCGCAGACCACTTCCTATATGCTTCGACGACTCTGCTTTAGCTGTCCCGGAAATCTTCATCCCGTCTTCTCCACCCCCATCTTCTCCGGTTCCATCTGACGACGCTGCCGCCTCTGAAATCCACGGGTCACTTTCTCCTTTGCTCTTAGACGACTCTGCTTCTCGCCCGGAAATCCAAAGGTCACCTTCTCCATCCCTCTTCGACGACGCTGCCGCTTCTCCTCTACCGGGTATCCACAGGTCACCTCCTCCACTCTCCATCGATGCCGCTTCTCTCCATGGAACCCCCATCTCATCCTCCGTTGCACCCATCCCCCCAGATGTCCAGACGCCATGCACAAGAAGCAGCTCGTTGGACCGGATGCTGAATGGGATAAGTGTGGATCTCCCCGGGAATTCTATTGTGCTGGCAAAGATAGATCTGCTTCTGGAGACCATGTTAAATGTGGAGCAACGGATGCTACAAATGGAGCAACGGATGGATCAACGGATGGAGAAGATAGAGGCTGACATTGCGGGCATACATTATTTGCTCGGTGCTAATGCCCCTGTTTCCCCGACGCCGGAGCAGGAGTGTGACATGGATGTGATGAATGTGACCTTCGACCTCCTTCCATCACCAAGCGCCCCCCCTTCCACCACAAGATGTAGTGTACGCTGTTGATGTATGCCGTTGAGGAGGACATGACAACCCCGTCAAGACCACGCCAGGAGACAACACGGCGACCACGACTCGAGGAAAGCTTCCTCCCAGACATCCTACCATCGCCCGTCGCCACAAGCACACCCGCTCCCAAAAGACCTACACCCGCTCGCATCGAAACAGTGCCCGACATCACCCTGCGCGATCTGACAGCGGCGCTTAGGGAGAAGTATAGGATGATGAGTGCTGGTGTACCCCACAAGTATGCCTTGATCATTTTTAAGCACCATGTTCCCTACACGTTGTACTGCGAGTGGGTGTTCAAAGTGAACTATGATGGGAATCACGTAAAAAAGGCCCTTCCTGCCAACTTAAGGAAAAACATTGTGGAAGAATTGCGGCGCTTTTATACAGTTACAGATCCTGTAATGAATGGTGTTAGAGACTGAATTAATGGTGTTTTGCGCCATGCAAGGAATCGGCCATGGATGGACAATGTGGAGGACTGTCAGTGAGACCATACTGTTGTGCTGAACTGTATTGTACTCTACATGTTTTGCCCTACAGTACCTGCTGTACTTAAACAAAGGAGATGTTGTTGTGTTTTTTTTTTCACAGGACATGCACAACTCCAGTCCCTGAGGGCCGCAAACAGGCACGGTTTTCAATGTTGCCCTGAAAACCTGCACTGTTTGCTGCCCTCTAGGACTGAACTGGTGCAGGTCTGACTGATAGTGTTGCGCACCATCCCACTGTACTGTACTGTATACAGTACTGGGTTTCTTTAATAAAGGAGATGTTACTTAAAATGTCACTTTAACTCCCTTTGCCCCATGCACCAAAAATGTTTTGTGGCAGAAGAATTTAATAAAGGCTGCAGAATGTATTATTGTGTGTTGATGGTTAGAATTGCTGTGCACTTGAAATGTTTCAATATTGTAAATAAATGTTTTTGTACGGACTCCACCAATAAAAGACCATGTTGAATTGCCTCACATTGTTTCCATTTGCTCCTTTGCCAGTGTAACAAATGTAGAGGCTTGCTGCACTGTTTTTTAAATGGCTGGTCGCGCAATTGGCGTAGGAACTACGGCAATTGACGTGAGAACTAGGTCAATTGGCGTGGGAACTTCTGTTCTAGGGCACCTAGAAATAAAATTAATTTTGCCCCTAGATGTTAGGAACCTCCTCACTTGACCCCAACAGGGTCCCAGCAGTAATGGCGGCGAGAAAGGGTCACGCCAGCGAGGAGGGTCCTACCATTGAGCGCAATGGCGGAGAAAGCTTTGAACCGGCTAAGTCAGAATGAGCAGAAACCTGGAACCCACAACTCCGTTTCTGTTCGACCTAGAGGGCTCAAATTCGGTGACCATGTAGTCCTAGTTGCGGCAGGATTGCATGGCAAATTGCGACCCTCTCGTAGCAACAGAACGGAGTCAGGGTGATGTTAAATTTCAGGTTTCTGCCATTAACATGCATGGCAGAAAAAAAGCCACTTTGGTAATGTGCTTTTAAACTGTCTTTTTGTATCTCTGGTTTCGGGGGTCTTGGAAGGCTGATATTTTGCCACTATGGCAAGGGTCCAGCCGCATGAGGACCAGGTAAATTTCAACCCGCTCAGACACACAGAACGGGTTATTTTACATTATATGTACTTACAGTATACTGTATACAGGATTTATATATTTTTATTTTAAAGATATTAAAGAATGTACTGTATTGTATTAAAAACATGTGACTGTAAACCATAGTGACTGACAAATATTTTCACATCCTGATGAAATACTGTATCAGTGTACTCTCAATTCTCACAGTGCTGTGCACATCAGATTTACATTTCAAATTCGAGAGGGGATTTTTCAAAGCAATACCGTTCAAACAACAGGCCTCTAAGTGTTGGGGGAGGGGGATGGTGTGATTAGAGGCAGGAGTGCTGAGTGTTTGTAGCTCGGCTATGGGCGGATTAAGAACACAATGGCAATATGCAGAAGATCAACGACCCAGTGGAGAGAGGGGGATGGTAGGCTAGGGTGACTCAGCCGATTGACGCTTGGCTAGGGAGGGATTGAAAACTCTGGAGGTGTGTGGCTGAAATAGTTAACAGCAGTGTCATTTCAAAAGGCAGTTCATCATAATAATTTGATGAATAAACCCCCAAAGACAACCCCCAAATACAGTACATAAAAAGCAAGTCACTTTAACTCCCTGTGCCCCATGCACCAAAAATGTTTTGTGGCAGAAGAATTTAAGAAAGGCTGCAGAATGTATTATTGTGTGTTGATGGTTAGAATTGCTGTGCACTTTAAATGTTTCAATATTGTAAATAAATGTTTTTGTACTGACTCCACCAATAAAAGACCATGTTGAATTGCCTCACATTGTTTCCATTTGCTCCTTTGCCAGTGTAACAAATGTACTGTAGAGGCTTGCTGCACTGTTTTTTAACTGGCTGGTCGCGCAATTGGCGTAGGAACTAGGTCAATTGGCGTGGGAACTTCTGTTCTAGGGCACCTAGAAATAAAATTCATTTTGCCCCTAGATGTTAGGAACCTCCTCACTTGACCCCAACAGGGTCCCAGCAGTAATGGCGGTGAGAAAGGGTCACGTTGGCGAGGAGGGTCCTACCATTGAGTGCAATGGCGGAGAAAGCTTTGAACCGGCTAAGTCAGAATGAGCAGAAACCTGGAACCCACAACTCCGTTTCTGTTTGACCTAGAGGGCTCAAATTCGGTGACCATATAGTCCTAGTTGCGGCAGGATTGCATGGCAAATTGCGACCCTCTCGTGGCAACAGAACGGAGTCAGGGTGATGTTAAAGTTTAGGTTTCTGCCATTGACTTGAATGGCAGAAAAAAAGCCACTTTGGTAATGTGCTTTTAAACTGTCTTTTGGTACCTCCGGTTCCGGGGGTCTTGGGAGGCTGATATTTTGCCACTATGGCAAGGGTCCACCTGCATGAGGACCAGGTAAATTTCAACCCGCTCAGACCCACAGAACGGGTTATTTTACATTATATTCGCGCAATTGGCGTGGGAACTACTTAGGGCCGCGGTCAAGTTCACGGGCAATTGGCGTGGGAACTTCTGTTCTAGGGCACCTAGGAATAAAATTATTTTTGCCCATAGATGTTAGGCACTGTATACCACTGTACAGTATACTGTGGAAGACACATAATGAAACGATACTGAATATGTAGAATAAATGCATAGTTTTATTTATTCAGGGTTTATTACACAGTATAATGTACGTCCGGAAAACATCAGCATACAGTACAATATTATCCATCGAAATCCCCCCATTAGCCGTTTTATTTTCTGAGAAAAAACAAAAAGAAAAGTTTTAATGTACAGTACAGTACAGTAATGGTCAGCCCCCTAAAGAAGTACCCAGCCAGCCCCACCAAAATAATACGGCAACAAGACAGTACTCACCATTGAATTTCCCATTCAGCTTGCGCCGGCACCGGTCCACTGCCAGTCCAGCTTTCTTCATCATCCACGTCGATAGTTGGCAGCGGGACTAGTCCACCTCTAGTCAGCAGGTGAGGCTGGAAATCGCTTAGGTACATGCAAGCTTCATCAAAACTGCACGCCAAATCCAGCTCAGCCTCAGGCTCAGACTCAGGGTGAACAAATAAGTGATTGGTGCGCAGCTAATAATTAGTGAAACACAATAAGCAATATGCAGTGCACAGTGATATTATAATCAGAAAAATTCAACCTTGAATGTGGATAAGTCACATATGATGCATCTGCAGCCCTTCTTGGGGGTGTCCCAGCACCCCTAGAGCTATGGAAGAGACAAAAAAACAAGGCGCACAACGCACATAGTGAAGTACAATAAAAATAAAAGTTTACTTGTAAAAATATATATATTCTGCGTACATCAATAGAGTAAAATATAGGCAGTTGGTAATTGGGTATACCACACCAGTACACAGCTCCAGACGGCACTCCTCACTCAATTGTAGGGTGCAGGGGATCTCTCCTCATCTGATGTCAAGCTGGTAGTTGTGGAAGCCGTCTCCCTCTCACTCAAGACGGGGCAGGTCTCAGTCTCTGCTGCCGGATAGTCCTGGAACAACTGTCCTCATCAGCGTGTAGCAGCCTCCGCTCACATCCGCATCCAAGCACGTTAGTCACGTGTCGCTACTCCTCCATGGAGCGCCCGATCGTGACGTCACAGTCCGGTCGCACTATTCTACGAACCGCCTGCAAGGTCTCACTCAGTGCGGTGTAGCTAAGGATACACGCGGCTTCTTGGGAAGATGTAATAGGCACAAAGTCTTGCGTGAAACGGGGAAACACTTGCGGAGTGTTAACACCAACAAGAGGGTAATAAAAACGAGCACTGACACCCTCCAACGCGTTTCGTAACTCGTGGTTACTTCTTCAGGGAATGTATGCAGATGGGGGGGGGGGGGGGTTTACACATATATATACACCCACTAATTAATCAATTAGATTTCATGGTGTCAAGTTGCTGCTCAAAACATTAAAGGTGCAGTGACTAGCTCATTCTAAAAGCTGCAATACAATGATGTCAAATGAAAAAACAAAATGTCTAGTACAATCTTTATACATTCAACAATAAAATACAATTCATAAAAACAGATATATATCCTAAAATCGAACAGTGAGTATCTGAAAGAGATAAAACAAGTTTAAAGACATGCATGATTCGTTGCAATTCAGCATATATAAACAGGAGCAGAAAAACACAACTAGTACAAAGACCAGATATCTATATCTTCATTTAACCCCTTAGGGGATATGGAGTTAAGTTGATAAATCCAGAATGTTTCTTGGTATGAGAGACTCTTAGTTCTATCTCCTCCCCTTCTTGCCCTAGGGACCACTTTGATACCTTTAAACATTAATTTAGACGGGTCTTTATTATGATGTGATGCAAAGTGGCGAGAAACACTATGTTTCTCATAACCTGCTTTGATGTTTCTAACATGCTCCTGTATCCTGATTTTAAGGCATCTTTTGGTGCGACCCACATATTGTAGGCCGCATTCACAATTAATCATGTACACCACATGGGTCGTATTACAATTTATAAAAGAGTCAATAGCAAAGATTTCATTTGTGGTAAAGGATTTAAAAGTTTTTCTCTCTGGATGTAAATACCTACAAATAGAGCACTTCCCACATTGGTAATTTCCTAGGGGTTTATCCCCAAGCCAGATTTTTGTAATTGGCTTTGTGCGGGCAGAGCCCACATCACTGGGTGCTAGTGCATTTTTTAAATTTTTGGCCCTTCTGTAGGTGAATTTAGGAAAATCAGATATATGATTATTTAGTACTGGATCGGAACTTAGAATTGCCCAATGTTTTCTTATTATGCTTTCAATTTTCTTGTTCATTGAGTTAAATGTAGTAACAAAAGGTATTTCCAGCACATTACTTTGTCCCCTATGTGATTCCTTATTTCTTGGGATTAGCATCAGCTGTCTATCCATAGATCGGACTGCATCTAGATCTCTAGTTAAACTAGCACTAGAGTACCCTCTCTCCAAAAATTTGTCAAACAATGCTTTTGATTGTATCTCAAAATCTTGTTCCCCACTACAGTTTCGCTTAACGCGAATAAATTGGCCCTTGGGAATGTTCGTGATCCACGATTTTTTGTGGTTGCTATTAGCCATTAGAATGTTATTGGCATCGATTTCTTTGAAATAAACTTTTGTTGAAACATTCCCATTGTCCAATGCTGTTAATTGAAGATCTAAATAGTTAATACTCTGTGGGTTCGATACATGTGTAAAAATCAAATTTCTATCGTTAGTATTCAGATAGGAGAGAAAGGAACAGACAGACACCTCATCACCTTCCCATACACACAGGATATCGTCTATATAACGACGCCAAAGGATAATTTGTTGGCTGTATGGGTTATTAGTCCAGATATTCTGTAGTTCCCACTGACCCATGTACAGGTTTGCGAAACTGGGGGAAAATCTAGTACCCATCGCAGTTCCGCAAACCTGTAAAAAGAACTCTGTCAAAAATAAAAAATAATTATGGGTCAGTATGAATTCAATGGATTTCAAGATGAACTCTATATTGAGGTGATGTAGAGTGCTGTCTGTCTCTAGAAAAAATTTCACTGCCTGCAGTCCTTTATCGTGTGGTATATGTGTGTAAAGTGCTTGGACGTCACACGTGATCCATTTATATGTACTCTTCCACTCAAAGTCTTGAAATGTAAGAAGAACTGAGGATGTATCTTTTAGATAGGAAGGTAATTGAGTAACATATATTTGTAGAAAAAAATCTACATATTGCGAAAGATTCGCAGTTAGGGAGTCTATTCCCGAAATAATGGGACGGCCGGGTGGGTTGGAAATACATTTATGAACTTTGGGCAAATGTTAAAACACTGGTATTGTGGGAGAGACATTAAACAAAAAGTCAAATTCCGCTTGTGTAATCACAGTATCAAAGAGAGCCTTATCTAGAAGGTCCTTCAAAAGTTTAGTGAACTCACTTGTGGGATCTTTATCCAATACCTTATAGAAGGTATCTCTTTCAGATACTCACTGTTCGATTTTAGGATATATATCTGTTTTTATGAATTGTATTTTATTGTTGAATGTATAAAGATTGTACTAGACATTTTGTTTTTTCATTTGACATCATTGTATTGCAGCTTTTTGAATGAGCTAGTCACTGCACCTTTAATGTTTTGAGCAGCAACTTGACACCATGAAATCTAATTGAGTAATTAGTGGGTGTATATATATGTGTAAACCCCCCCCCCCCATCTGCATACATTCCCTGAAGAAGTAACCACGAGTTACGAAACGCGTTGGAGGGTGTCAGTGCTCGTTTTTATTACCCTCTTGTTGGTGTTAACACTCCGCAAGTGTTTCCCCGTTTCACGCAAGACTTTGTGCCTATTACATCTTCCCAAGAAGCCGCGTGTATCCTTAGCTACACCGCACTGAGTGAGACCTTGCAGGCGGTTCGTAGAATAGTGCGACCGGACTGTGACGTCACGATCGGGCGCTCCATGGAGGAGTAGCGACACGTGACTAACGTGCTTGGATGCGGATGTGAGCGGAGGCTGCTACACGCTGATGAGGACAGTTGTTCCAGGACTATCCGGCAGCAGAGACTGAGACCTGCCCCGTCTTGAGTGAGAGGGAGACGGCTTCCACAACTACCAGCTTGACATCAGATGAGGAGAGATCCCCTGCACCCTACAATTGAGTGAGGAGTGCCGTCTGGAGCTGTGTACTGGTGTGGTATACCCAATTACCAACTGCCTATATTTTACTCTATTGATGTACGCAGAATATATATATTTTTACAAGTAAACTTTTATTTTTATTGTACTTCACTATGTGCGTTGTGCGCCTTGTTTTTTTGTCTCTTTCAGACTCAGGGTGTTCACTGACAGTGGGACCGTCATTGGAAGCCAGTGCTGGTGCTGGTGCATTGCTTGGCAGCGACTGTTGCTTCTTAGTTGGTTTTAACACGACCCTTTGTTTTTTGCCGCCTCCATGATCATAGATACGGGAAAAATCCAGTGACACACACCAATACCCTCCAACAAATTGGGGCTCAATACGGTGAAAACAGGGGTCACTGCATAACCTTTTCCTTACTGCACGCTTCCACGTATGAGGAGTTGGCGAAAATTTGTAAAAGTCATATTTTTCGATAAAATACTGATAAATTTGAGCAACTGTTGCCATCTTATCCTCTGTTGCATTAATCGCAGCCCATATCAAATACGCGTAACTTCTGTCAGGTTTTTGGAAAGCGGGCTGCACTTGAACACTCATGGTGGGTCTCTGCAGAATAGTGTAACACAAACTGAAACTGGTCTTTGTCTTTCTTTAATATGAAAAGCCTAAATTGTTACATTTTGGCAACTCTTCCTACAGTCTCAAGGCCAAGGCCAAGTTACAATGACACACTGTGGTACTGTAACTTTTTTAAACGAAACACCTGCAATCCGACACATTACTGATTCGGCGCATTACAAGTCATGAATTTATGCCATCTGGCGGACACGCGAAGCATTGCAGCCTAGTAAATCCTTAACCATTATCAATTAACACATCAACCGCGCGTCAGCCTGGCATGCACCTGGCTGGGAAGGAAAAAGGAGCCCGGCATGCTCCAGGTGAACAGCGTGGCATTCCAGGAACATGCCAGGTAGAAGCCGGTGATTTGTAAGAATAAAAGCTGCCGCAGCAGTATATATATATATATATATATATATATATATATATATATATATATATATAACATACACAGAAAAGCGAATACCGCATCACTTCCAATAAATAGTGCAAAGTCAAAACCTACCTAAATCAGAAAAATATATCTGAAAAAGTTGTAGCAAAAATATAAGCTGTAGGTGGTGCTAGAGGAAAAAAATGAATATGTAAACACAAAAAAAGAAAACCTCTAAAGTAGCACTCAGACAAATGTTTGCAAAAATAGAAAAGGTACTTTAATTGAATCCAAAAAATAACAGACATACAAACAACTAACTGGAGAGCCTGCCTGACTAAAAATATGAAAAATAAGTGGACAGAAAAAAACAAAAAAATATATAAAATACAACACAATATAATAGACCCAAAAATATGAAAGATGATGCCCTTAAGATACTCGCTCACTGAGGGAACAGAAATTCCCGCAATGAAGCAATACAGACCGGCCGGTCACCACATGTATGAGGGGCTGAAAAACATCATAGGTCTACAAAGAAAAACATAAAAAAATAATACACAAAAAAAAATAACATGAGTGTTGTGCTGATAGCAGTAAAAATGTCAATAGAAAATTAGTAGCCTCTTGCAACTCAGGTAAGGCAAGAGCAGGGGAGACCTATAAATGAGTATATTTAGTGACCCAAAAACATAAATGAAAGCAAATGGGAAACAAAAAAGGGAGAGATGGAATAAACAGTGATACTCAGCTCCTTGATGTAGAGGTACTGCAATCATAGATCAGCACAGCACAGTCCACTGATAAAGTCCAAACATGTAGGACATTGTGAAAGTCCAAAATGAGACAAAGGCAGGCAGGGTCAACAGCAGCAAAAATTAAAATTAACCCACTAACGCGTTTCGCCCACAAAGGCTTCCTCACGAGTGGGGCTAAGGCTGAGTTGCAGGAGCATTTAAATAGGTTGCAAACAATTACAAAATTCGCGCCAAAACGCCACATTTAACACATGCAATCAATTGCTTTGGTGATTAGTGCTGGTGATTAGTATCAGTGGGGTCTGGCTGCTGTATATAGATGTTTTGGATCGTGAGTTTACATCATGTTCCCAGTGTACACTTCCTGAAGCAAGGTGTCTTCACAAATTCTCGCGAGAGTTGTACATGATGCTCCCCACATGCGCATTGCAATGTGACTGTTGCGCCCGCCATCTTTGTTATGGTATTTACATTTGCCATTACTGACGTCATCATCTGTAGCGAACAAATGGAGGATCACACGAGAATTGTCCCTTACTTCCCGCACATGCGCAATATATATTGCTTTATTGCGGCGGCCATCTTTGAGAAGGTCAAATAGCCTTCAGAAGGTTTCTGATATTTGTCGGACAGATTTGTAAAGACAAGTCCTCGCGCATGGGCAATAAGTGTTTAAATGCCCAGACGCCTCATGCAGGGAATCACAGCAGAACAATAGACCCACTTTCGATAACAGAAGCAGCATCCTTTATATCTTCATCAGGCCTTTAGATCCCAACGCAATAACCACACATTGAAGCATGTTTTTGGTGCATTCGTAATGGGAACTTCATCCTTAAAGATATCCTTATTAATTGGTTGGTATCCTGATCTTTTGTAGGTAGATATTCATACATATAGGGGGAGTCGTGTAATATCAAGACAATATTATGGCATCCTAAGCAAGTACAGAGGTAACCTGCATATAAAGGATAGAGGCTGATCTATGATGATGAGAAAAGAGAAGAGACGAAGATTAAAGCAATTCTTCCAAAACATCCCACATCCTAGGTAGAGCAAATCATTAATATTGCAGTTAGGAAACAAAAAAGTAATAAAAAATGTTAATTAAACGAAAATATCTGCACACATAAATAAAATGAGGACGGTATATGGGGAAAACTGTCAAGACTGTTAATAACTTAATCATAAAAAACAATCAAAACCTAATTCCTTTAAACCAGAAACCCCCATAAAAAGTATATATATAAAAAAGTCAGATATAAACTGTTACTTAATTGTTTCCATGAGGACTCTGCAGTATCACCTATAATTGGAAGACAAGATGATGGTTTATCATGCAATAAAAACAGAAACAATAGATGATGGAATAAACAGGTCACATTATAGGAACATAGAGAAACCCAAATAGTCGTTAAGACCATTTGGGAGCATTGAACCTAACGTGACAATCCACCTGCATTCGTGTTGTAAAAGTGTTCTCTCAAAGTCTCCCCCGCGTATTCCCAGGGAGACACGCTCTATAGCAAATGCAGAGAGAAGCGAATTATCCGCGTTATGTTCCTGCAAAAAATGTTTGGCTACCATAGTGATGTTCTTGAATGATTCTAGGTCCCTTTTAGCTGTTTTGATATTCCTACTACAGTATGTTCCATTATCCTAACACGTACTTCCCTAGTTGTCATGCCTACGTATATCTTATTGCAGGGACACATTAGGCAGTAGATTACTCCTTTTGATCGACAATTCAGAAATTGCTTTATTGTAAACTCATTTATGCCCTTACTATCCTTAAAAGTGGATGTTGGTTTAGTAAACTTGCAAGCAGGACAGCCACCACATTTAAAAAAACCCTTCTTGTCAAAAGTAGACAGAAATGTAGTTGTACTGGGTATAGTGTAGTGGCTGTGGACCAATTTGTCCCTTAAATTTGGTGATCTTCTGCTTGTAAGTTCCACTTTAGGGCCTAGTTTATGTTTAAGATCTGAATCAATCATAAGAATGGGCCAATGTTTTTGAAGGATTTCACGTACCTGATTCCATTGTTGATTGTACGTGCCTATGAATCATATTTTATTGGAATCTTGTTGTTTTGGTTTTGGTTTCAAAAGAGATACCCGGCTCATACCTTTGCTACGTTCATATCCTTTCTTGATAATAGATTGGCTATATCCTCGATTGCTGAATCTATGTTTCATTTCTACTGCTCTTGATTCATAGATAAGGGGATCAGAGCAGTTGCGCTTTAGGCGAATAAATTCACCAGTAAGGACTCCAGCGATTTGGTGGGAAAGGTGGGAGCTTGAGGCGTGCAGGATAGCGTTGGTGGCAGTCTCTTTCCTGAAAATATCAGTACTAAGATATTAAGAAAGTAAAATTTAACCGTGACTCTGTTGATTATCAAACAGACAAAGTATACAACTGGCAGCACGGTAAGAGAACAACAAAGAAATCAAGACCCCGGAATGTAATCAATCCGTCTGTTGTATCTGGTGCAACATCAACAGATATCGACTCATCGGATTATGAATCTAGGCAGTCAGTGGAAGGCGATGCCGGTCCTTCAACCTCTTTTTTAGGACAAAGCCACGGACAAGATCAAGCGCAAGGAGGATGAGACGTGGGAAATCGTCAATTACGAGACAGAATCCGATATGGATACAGAGGCAAAAAGAGAAGGGGCAATCATGCCAAGTGGTGAGTGATGAACTTACTATTATTAATCTTTCTGATGTGGTCCTTACCGAAGAACAATTATTTGTTCTTAGGAAAGGACTATCCTTTTCTCCCACATATCACATCAATAAGTTCGATTGGATAAAGGATTTGAATCTTTTTTGCCGAAAGCTGCTTCTTACAAAGCATTTTAATAAAGATTCGGGCAATGGGATAAGCAGCCATGATAGTGAAGAAGTTCTTAACACACAAGAGCGTGAATTAATACAGGATTTGGTTTCTCAATCATTGCCCAATACTAGGACAGGTAATGAGTTAAGTTTGGTGTCTAACTTTAAACCAAAATCTACTTTCTGTCCTCCTATTCAAACGAATTCGTGCATAGAGATCTTTGCGAATCTTGTCACAGAGGATATACTTAACTTACCTAAAAATACAGGGTCAAATAATTTATCAAGTATACAATGGAGAGCCCTCCAAGATCTATGTGGCATGTCAAATGTGGAAATTAAACCTGCAGACAAAGGTGGCAATGTGGTGATCTGGCCAAAATCACAATATGAAAAGGAGGTCTTCAGACAGTTGAGGGATATCAAGTGCTATTCTCACAGGGTACAATCACAGCATCCATCTGTCAAGGTCTGAAGACCAAATTCCCAGTATCACCCACCTTCTATATGCTACCGAAGGTTCATAAACACCCCCAAAATCCACCGGGCAGGCCCATTGTAGCAGGGATTGGTGGTATGAGTGAACCAATCAGCCGTTTTATTGACACCTTCCTATATCCTATATTTGAGACGTTGCCCACATTTTTGCGTGACACTATGGATGTGTTATCCAGATTGGACGAGATTGTTGTAGATGACGGTGTGATTTTGAGGCATTGTATACCTCCATTCATCACAAAGATGGATTGGAAGCATCTCATAACTTCCTTACTATGACAACTTTGACAAAACCGCTGATAGAATTTTTGATGCAGCTGATGTCATACACCCTGACGCATAACTATTTCCTATTTAAGAACAAGTTTTACTTGCAGCTAAGGGGGACAGCAATGGGGGCAGCATGTGCCCCCGCATATGCAAATCTCTTTTTAGGTTGGTGGGAACGAGAGGTGGTTTTCTCTGAGGCTAACAGTACTATGACTGATCGGGTACTGTTGTGGTTGAGATACATCGACGATGTCTTGATCCTCTGGCAGGGCAGTGCGGAGGATTTTGAACGATTTGTCGCTGTGCTCAACCACAACAGTCTCAACATTAAGTTAACATCTAAATTTAATCCCACCTCAATCGATTTTTTAGATCTCTGCATTAAGATTGAGAGTAATGGGCATCTTAGTACTGATATTTTAAGGAAAGAGACTGCCACCAACGCTATCCTGCACGCCTCAAGCTCCCACCCTTCCCACCAAATCGCTGGAGTCCCTACTGGTGAATTTATTTGCCTAAAGCGCAACTGCTCTGATCCCCTTATCTATGAATCAAGAGCAGTAGAAATGAAACATAGATTCAGCAATCGAGGATATAGCCAATCTATTATCAAGAAAGGATATGAACGTAGCAAAGGTATGAGCCGGGTATCTCTTTTGAAACCAAAACCAAAACAACAAGATTCCAATAAAATATGATTCATAGGCACGTACAATCAACAATGGAATCAGGTACGTGAAATCCTTCAAAAACATTGGCCCATTCTTATGATTGATTCAGATCTTAAACATAAACTAGGCCCTAAAGTGGAACTTACAAGCAGAAGATCACCAAATTTAAGGGACAAATTGGTCCACAGCCACTACACTATACCCAGTACAACTACATTTCTGTCTACTTTTGACAAGAAGGGTTTTTTTAAATGTGGTGGCTGTCCTGCTTGCAAGTTTACTAAACCAACATCCACTTTTAAGGATAGTAAGGGCATAAATGAGTTTACAATAAAGCAATTTCTGAATTGTCGATCAAAAGGAGTAATCTACTGCCTAATGTGTCCCTGCAATAAGATATACGTAGGCATGACAACTAGGGAAGTACGCGTTGGGATAATGGAACATAGTAGGAATATCAAAACAGCTAAAAGGGACCTAGAATCATTCAAGAACATCACTATGGTAGCCAAACATTTTTTGCAGGAACATAACGCGGATAATTCGCTTCTCTCTGCATTTGCTATAGAGCGTGTCTCCCTGGGAATACGCGGGGGAGACTTTGAGAGAACACTTTTACAACACGAATGCAGGTGGATTGTCACGTTCAATGCTCCCAAATGGTCTTAACGACTATTTGGGTTTCTCTATGTTCCTATAATGTGACCTGTTTATTCCATCATCTATTGTTTCTGTTTTTATTGCATGATAAACCATCATCTTGTCTTCCAATTATAGGTGATACTGCAGAGTCCTCATGGAAACAATTAAGTAACAGTTTATATCTGACTTTTTTATATATATACTTTTTATGGGGGTTTCTGGTTTAAAGGAATTAGGTTTTGATTGTTTTTTATGATTAAGTTATTAACAGTCTTGACAGTTTTCCCCATATACCGTCCTCATTTTATTTATGTGTGCAGATATTTTCGTTTAATTAACATTTTTTATTACTTTTTTGTTTCCTAACTGCAATATTAATGATTTGCTCTACCTAGGATGTGGGATGTTTTGGAAGAATTGCTTTAATCTTCGTCTCTTCTCTTTTCTCATCATCATAGATCAGCATCTATCCTTTATATGCAGGTTACCTCTGTACTTGCTTAGGATGCCATAATATTGTCTTGATATTACACGACTCCCCCTATATGTATGAATATCTACCTACAAAAGATCAGGATACCAACCAATTAATAAGGATATCTTTAAGGATGAAGTTCCCATTACAAATGCACCAAAAACATGCTTCAATGTGTGGTTATTGCGTTGGGATCTAATGGCCTTATGAAGATATAAAGGATGCTGCTTCTGTTATCGAAAGTGGGTCTATTGTTCTGCTGTGATTCCCTGCATGAGGCGTCTGGGCATTTAAACACTTATTGCCCATGCGCGAGGACTTGTCTTTACAAATCTGTCCGACAAATATCAGAAACCTTCTGAAGGCTATTTGACCTTCTCAAAGATGGCCGCCGCAATAAAGCAATATATATTGCGCATGTGCGGGAAGTAAGGGACAATTCTCGTGTGATCCTCCATTTGTTCGCTACAGATGATGACGTCAGTAATGGCAAATGTAAATACCATAACAAAGATGGCGGGCGCAACAGTCACATTGCAATGCGCATGTGGGGAGCATCATGTACAACTCTCGCGAGAATTTGTGAAGACACCTTGCTTCAGGAAGTGTACACTGGGAACATGATGTAAACTCACGATCCAAAACATCTATATACAGCAGCCAGACCCCACTGATACTAATCACCAGCACTAATCACCAAAGCAATTGATTGCATGTGTTAAATGTGGCGTTTTGGCGCGAATTTTGTAATTGTTTGCAACCTATTTAAATGCTCCTGCAACTCAGCCTTAGCACCACTCGTGAGGAAGCCTTTGTGGGCGAAACGCGTTAGTGGGTTAATTTTAATTTTTGCTGCTGTTGACCCTGCCTGCCTTTGTCTCATTTTGGACTTTCACAATGTCCTACATGTTTGGACTTTATCAGTGGACTGTGCTGTGCTGATCTATGATTGCAGTACCTCTACATCAAGGAGCTGAGTATCACTGTTTATTCCATCTCTCCCTTTTTTGTTTCCCATTTGCTTTCATTTATGTTTTTGGGTCACTAAATATACTCATTTATAGGTCTCCCCTGCTCTTGCCTTACCTGAGTTGCAAGAGGCTACTAATTTTCTATTGACATTTTTACTGCTATCAGCACAACACTCATGTTATTTTTTTTGTGTATTATTTTTTTATGTTTTTCTTTGTAGACCTATGATGTTTTTCAGCCCCTCATACATGTGGTGACCGGCCGGTCTGTATTGCTTCATTGCGGGAATTTCTGTTCCCTCAATGAGCGAGTATCTTAAGGGCATCATCTTTCATATTTTTGGGTCTATTATATTGTGTTGTATTTTATATATTTTTTTGTTTTTTTCTGTCCACTTATTTTTCATATTTTTAGTCAGGCAGGCTCTCCAGTTAGTTGTTTGTATGTCTGTTATTTTTTCGATTTAATTAAAGTACCTTTTCTATTTTTGCAAACATTTGTCTGAGTGCTACTTTAGAGGTTTTCTTTTTCTGTGTTTACATATATATATATATATATATACACACACACACACATACAGTGCATATACACACAAGAGAATAACTACACTAAATATGTAGTAGATATATATTTAAACAGAGAGAATATAGAAAATGCATATATATTGTAACTAACAATTAGATTGATTTGGAGAAGATGAGTAAAGTAAAAAGTAATCCCAATTTTATTGTTTGGTCATAAAAGACCCCAAATCAATATCCATATTTAGTCCTCTTAGTATTAATGTTTTTTAAGTTAAAATCCAAAAAGTCTCCTGTACAATCTTATCTCCTCCTCTACAGTTTGGCTTTACTTTCTCAATTCCTAAACGTTGTAGTCCTGTTCTCTGGAATACATTTCCTTAAAGTGTCTTGGAAAGTTGTGTTGCATACTGCTGCGGCCGAGTTTATTCGAGCATTTGCCCGTTCTCGGCCGCAGCAGTAACCTGGCGCGCGCCGGAGGGTGCCGGGCGCGCGCCGAAGCAGCGGAAGAGCGCCCTCCGATCGGGGCGCTCTCCCTCCCGCTGCCGGGTCCACCGGGTCCCCCGGAACCCCCTGCCGCCGTCCCCCACATCGCGGGACACCAGGGCTCCCTCGGGGAGCCCTGGACGCGCGTGCAGGGGGCGCTGGCACCCGATGACGCGTGACCGCGCATCGGTGATGCGCGGCACGCTGAGGGAGTGCGGCTAGCACGCCGGGGCATCCCCCGGCTTGCGGTGCTAGCCGTGCTCGAATTAAACGTGTCGGTAGTGTAAAACCTTTTTGTATGTTCTTAATATGTTCTCGAAATCTATTTTTTTATTTTCTTGTCGTTCTAACAACATATTGTTTTTTACAGGGACAATGTAATAAATATATAACGTTTTCAGTGTCACAGTGAATTATATCTTAAGTATATGTTTTATAAACTATCTCTAGCTTATCATTTTTTTGTTCAAATTTGTTCCACATTTCTACTGCTTGTTGTTCAAAAATATCACCTAAGAAATGCTCCTAGACTGTGTCAATATAAAAGTTATATATATTTTTCTTATAAACAGTAGCTCAAACATGTAACGTGCAGTACTGTACCGTACTATACATGCAATTTTTGCACGCATAATGAGTCAATCCCTTGAAAAGCTAACAATCTAATGTTGTATTTATTTTCCAATTGCATTTTCGTGCTTGATGAACAGGGATATAAGGTGATTTGCCCAAGACAAATGGTAAGAGGCTTAATTGCGCATTCACTGTTCCTAAAGGTGTGAACCAAATCATTGATTGTCTAATAAAGCTACATATATATATATATATATATATATATATATATATATATATATATATATATATATATATATATAAAATATATAAATAAATATAAATATATATATATTACAAAAAAAACACAAAAGGCGCAAATCAGAGACACAGGTGCATGGATATACAACACCTGAAGGATAAATACGTGAACAAGTCTTATATTCGAATTCCACAATGAGATGTACCTATAGATGAAAAAGATACCAATATGGTGAAGTACGTTTATGAATAAAATGATTGTGCAAGCAATAGAGTCTACTTACAACAGAAATAACAGGCATATCAGTAAAATGCTTTCAGATCGCTGCATCAAAGGGGCTGATAATCTCAGGAACTGCTCACTCCGTCTGTGTGCTTGGACGCGGAAGCGTCACTGCTCAGCTGTAATCAGCAGTTGCGTAGGTCCTCTGATGGTGACGTCACTCCCCTAAACGGGGATACCGCTGGCTCCGTTCACTCGGTGAGATTAGCCACAGGGCTTAATTCTGAGATTGATATAACAGTCCCAATAGCCTTTAAATAAGGCTTTGCAGCAAATTGAAAGACAGTTAAAAGTACTGAATACAACAGAAAATAGGGAGATCTACTAAGAGATCCTGAGAAAGCAAAAGAGTGAAACGCGTTGAGTACAGTGGCGGCCGCCTTCAGCCTCGTGCGGCCATTTCCGCGCGACTTTTAAAACCGCGGGCAGATGCAGTGTTTGATGCGGCATGTTCCGGTATTTTTAGGCGCCGCGGGCAGTTTCATTGTATTAGCGCTATTAGCGCTGTCTCGCCATGAATGCGGCATGAACGCGGCAAAGTGCGTGACATTCGGAAAACATCCCCGAAAAAATTCGGGGATGTAGGAGAAGAAAAGGGGCCACAACAGTAAGAGTTAGTGCTTGGGAGAACTGGAGTTTGGAGGCATGGGCATTCGGAGCTGTACCCAGAGGCAAAGTGTCCTTCCGCCCTCACTTGTGACGTCATCCGGAAGTGACGCATGCGGAAGGATAGGCTGAGACGGGAGTGGGATTTACAGCAGCATCTACTGGCTAAGTGCTCCATTCTGTCGGCGGTTCTCTCTAATGAATTTTATATTGTTGGAAAATGTGAGTTTGTTACGTTTATCTTGAATCTTTTAATACATTTGGTGAAACATTACACACTATTGTGGCATTTCTCTCTCATTGTATATCTGATGACTACAAACCATACACACTGAGGGGTATCCTGTGACCACACCATTCCTCTGCAAAAGTGCTCCAGTCAGAGAGAGAAGACTCTCTGACATATCTTTTATATCTGGAAGTTTTTTGAGTGCAACCTCATCAGAGCCTTAATACTTATTTAACTATTGGCATATACCATCTGCACTATCTTGTTTTCTTTCATTCCACATATTACTGAATTTTACTGATATGCCTGTTATTTCTGCTACATTGTAAGTAGCCTCGGTTGCTTGCGCAATAATTTTATTCATAAACGTACTTCACCATATTGGTATCTTTTTCATCTATAGGTACATCTCGTTGTGGAATTCGAATATAGGGCTTGTTCACGTATTTATCCTTCAGGTGTTGTATATCCATGCACCTGTGTCTCTGATTTGTGCCTTTTGTGTTTTTTTTGTACTTTGTATTTCCTTTGGGGTGGTGTACACCCATTACATTGTGGCAGCACTCATAGACATCATTGCAACACTATTTTAAATCAGTTTTGCGCACCTTATACTTTTTTCTTTATATAGATGTAGCCAGGTCCCCCAGGTTTATCCTCACCTCCGCTGTAGTGGAATAGTCAGGGAAGGTTGCAGAGTGTGCAGGGAGCGCTACGGTGCACAGGAGGCTTTGCGGCGGCCCGAGCGTTCAGGGGCTGCCATGTTGGTACTCGCGCATGCGCAGTGAGTCCCGAAGGTGACGGAGATAGAAGAGAGTTTACGCATGTGCAGGGAGTGGCTACGGTAGCGCGCGAAGCACAGACCAACCAGAGGAGGCCTAGAGCAGGGGACTACAAGTCCCATGAGCCTCAGCCAGACCGGGTGATGCCAGGGAGCCAATAGGGTGACAAGAACTCGGCAAGAAGAGGATAGGAGGTTGCGCAGGAGAGCACGCTAGGCAGAGAAGACCAGGACGGGGAAGAGGAAGGAGCTCTAGTTGTAGAGAGGCAAGTAGCCTCTACACTAAGTCCAAATACCCCCAGGCCCTGATAGGCCCCTGAGTCCCAGTCACCTTGTAGTTAATGTAGGGACAGGCCCTAGAATAGGACCCTGCACCGTTAGTGTGTCAAGTTAGGGACACAGAGGTTGCTGCAGAATTGTATCAGAGGTTTGGGACCAGACCTCTACAAAGACATTATTAGCCATCCGGATGGGATCGCCCCGGAGGATCTCACCGACGGGTCCATGTCTTCGGATCCTTTGCGAAGATTGTTTGCGGGCCCGAGCGCAGGAGCGCTCGGCAGGTAATATCTACTAAAGTGCACCAACTGTAACATTGCTCATCTTAGTAGCTGGGCTGTCACATACACACACATTTGGGGATTGCGGTGTGGGGCATTGGACACGGTGTGGGAACACGGTGAAGGGTCGCGTCCTGCGAGATGCGTTATCTATTGCGTCTCCTCAAGGAGGAATACTGAAAGGTTATGATACATGCAAGGTTATGGTTACCGCTAATAAAGCTACTGTTTCTTTTACATACTGTGTGAGTAGTATTGTGTTATTGTCCTGCGAGGAACAACTCCTGCTCTGCTGGGAGCCATCGCAGGTGGAGGCGCTGCATCTGGTAAGAGATAATCCATATATATATATATATATATATTGCCTCAGGCTCTCTGTGGCAGAGGCTCAGGCCCTGCGAGCCAACAGGTTACACAGCATTGGTAGTTATACTGTACCCAGGTTATGTGGGTTATGCATTAAGCCATTCAATTATTTAGATAATCTATCCTTTAGAATGTCTGTCAAAAGCAGCGACCATTACGTTTTGAAATGTTCTCATGCATTTACTGCAAGATTTGTAGGCTGAAAATTATGAGAACACAAAAATGAATGTCCATGTATCATATGTACATCATGTAACTATGTAACTATGTAACTATATGTACATCAAGTAGCCGGTTCATTAACGTTTGCTTCATGTTACCGCTAATTGTATTTCTTGTTGTTGCAAATTACATCAATTGGTACAATGACATTAGGATACAGTATGCAAACCGTAAATTACTATTAAAGGCCATTTTAACAAAAACTCTCAACTTTTCAGCGTGACGCGGGATATGTATCAAATACTGCAAACGGCATAATTTTAAATCTGTGTGACTGTATTCTTGTTCATACAGCACATAGCTACCTCAGCATCTCTAACTCTGTGCTAAGAATATAAAGACTTTTTACGATGTACACCAGGTTAAACATGGCATATGATTTTAATGCAGTTTCTACTATTAATTTAGCTCGTATACACACATTGTTTTAGAAGATATAATGTACATACGTGTTTGTGCCAACATACCTGACTAAAAAACATTTTTGCCGCTTACGGTGCACAATAGGAAAAACAAATTTCAGTACGCACACGTGCAATATATTTCTTGTTTTTCTTGCTACAATTCCATTTCTAATGCTTTGTAGATAGATCCCAATGCCCTTCAAAAAGTGAAGAAAAAATACTTTTTTTAGTTTAAAAATATTTGTGATTTTGCCTCGACTTCACCCAGGAGCTATAAATAAGATTTATTCTGTAGAATGTTCTATCACTAAACCCCAGATTCATCAAGCTCTGTTATGCGTTAATCCACCCAAAGGGGTGTTAACTCCCATTAACATAACCCTTTGAGTGTCGTTTGGCGTAGCTACTATGGCATGAGGGCTGGCACTCCATAATTTACCTGCTCGATTGTCTAGGGGAGATCGTATTCTGCACTCTGGTTTCGCAGACCCTCTGGCATTCAGAGGGTTAAATGTGAGCCAATGCCTGTTTGACTGTGTTTACCACATTTGAGCTTGTTGAAGTACACACTTTGTGTTCTGATAATAAAACATAACTCTTTTGAAGATGGGTGTCAAAAACTTTCTTGAAATCAAGTACAATAATTTATAGGCAATTAAAGGGGTTATTTATTAAAGTTTCCCAACTGCAAAACTGGAGCAAAACTAATGTGAAAACTATACAAGTTTTATCTTAGAAAAATCTCAATACTTTCAGTGAGAACTTTTTTCCCCTGATGAATCTGGTACCATTTTTTTCCCCCCAGCTGAACCACTTTTGATGCCGTAAGATTTAAAAAAAATATTATCTAAATTGTCTACAAATGCAAAACCATTTAAATCAAATGAATCGAGAAAACGCTTATGGATGAAGTATTTTCTAATCTGACTGTTTTTTCAGGTTTGAAATCATAAAGTGCATTTATAGTTGACAATAACACAGAAAACTGATAAAAAGGTTGAAGAATTTGTAAAAAGTGAAAAAAAAGGGTTTTTATTTTTTAACAAACCAGTAGCAGTTTTTGTGCACACGTAAAGTGTTGTCCCCGTTTTGCAGCTGGAAGACTTTGTACGTATGTATAAGGCAATTTGTACAGTATATCGCAATCCAGCACTTCAGAACAGTAATCGATGCAGCGAAATAATATGAGACTGATAAATAATAACAGGTGTCTTTTTTTATTATTAATTTTATTCTTTCATTGCGTAAACAAAATTTTTCTTTCTTTTTTTCTACATTGATGCCATATAAAATAATGATAATAATTTATTTTGCTTTCAACAGGAAATTCGTGATATGCCCCAGAATGACAAGATACAAATGTTCCACCTAACAGCACATGGTAGGTTTCCTCATTCTTGTTGGTCAACTAACTCCAGGTTAACAATATGATAATGATCCAGATTGTACTTTTTTAGGATCTGTCTCTATTATACCATACTTACTAACAAACGGTCAAATTGGAAAACAAAAACAAAACTGGATCATTATCACATTGTTGACTGAGGACCTAATAACATCTCTTGGGTTTAAATATCACCTCTATGCTGACGACACACAAATTTACTTTTCAACACCCGACCTTACACCTGCGGTACAAACCAAAGTTTCTGAATGTCTCTCTGCTATATCATCTTTGATGGCCCTTCGCCGCCTTAAACTCAACATGGCTAAAACAGAGCTGCTCATACTTCCTCCAAAACCTGGCCCTATTCCCTCCTTCCACATTACTGTTGGAAGTATGATCATTCACCCAAAGCCCAAGCATGCTGCTTAGGGGTCACACTCAGCGCATCTCTCACATTCTCCTCTCACATTCAGAACGTTTCTAAATCCTGACGCTTTTACCTCCGCAATATCACTTAGATACGCCCGTTTCTCTGTTGCTCGACTGCTAAAACTCTGACTCAGGCCCTCATCTGAAAACCCGTCTTGATTACTGTAACCTCTTGCTGTCTGGCCTTACTGCCTCTCACCTGTCTCCCCTACAATCTATCCTAAACGCTGCTGCCAGGATCACTCTACTCTTTCCTAAATCTGTCTCCTCGTCTCCCCTCCTGAAATCCCTCTCCTAGCTTCCGATCAAATCCCGCATCTCGCACTCAATTTTCCTCCTCACTTTTAAAGCTTTACACTCTTCTGCTCCTCTTTACATCTCAGCCCTAATTTCTCATTATGCACCATCCCGACTCTTGCGTTCCTCTCAAGGATGTCTTCTTTCTACTCCCTTTGTATCTAAAGCCCTCTTCCGCCTTAAACATTTCTCACTTACTGCCCCGCACCTCTGGAATACCCTTCCCTTCAATACCAGACTAGCACCCTCTCTATCCACCTTTAAGACCCACCTTAAGACACACTTGCTTAAAGAAGCATATGAATAGCACTGTGGATTATACTGGACACTTGATACATATAGCTTGGCCCCCTACAGACGCACTTACTGCACCGACACACTTTATTCGAGCAAATACCCAGTATGTACCTGGCAGATACCTGGAATGCGCCGCTCCTCACCTCTGACAAGCCCCGTTGCGTTTGCCTTCCCAGCCTGGGTTCATGCCTGGCTGACGGGCGGCTGATCTGTTAAATGATAATGATTAGGATTTAATAGGCTGCAATGCTTCGCGTGTCTACCAGATGGCATAAATTCATGAATTGTAATGCAGTATATATATATATACTGTGCAGTATTGCAGCCAGCGGGAATAAAATGCTTCAATCCCTGCCTGGAAAATACCTCAATGCACTCGGGCAGAAAACAGTCACAAACCTCAATACACCCGGGTATACCCGAATTCGTGGGACTAGCCGAGCTCGAATAAAGTGTGTCGCCAGTGTACCAGAACTCCCTCCTACTGTCTCTGTACATTCTCCCTACCTACCAATTAGACTGTAAGCTCCTCGGAGCAGGGACTCCTTTTCCTTAATGTTACTTTTTTGTCTGATGCACTTATTCCCATGACCTGTTATTTATATTATCTATTATTTATTTGATTACCACGTGTATTACTACTGTGAAGCGCTATGTTCATTAATGGCTCTATATAAAGACATACAATACAATACTGGGAGTTTCTTGGCAGGCATGTACATTCTTTTGATTGGTAGTCAAGAGAGTGAAGTGAGAACATCAGCAGCCTTTGCTTCAAGCATCATGATACTGAGGATTTCAAATACACTGGCGACACGTTTTAATCTTCGTTGGCTAGTTCCGCAAGCCGGGAAATGCCAAATCCCCTCGGCGTGCCGCGCGTCACGGATGCGCGGTCACGCTTCATCGGGTGCCTGCGCCCCATGCACGCGTGCCCAGGGCTCCCCGAGGGAGCCCTGGTGTCCCGCGATGTGGGGGACGGCGGTGGGGGGTTCCGGGGGACCCGGCGGACCCGGAGAGGGGAGGGGGAAGCCCCGATCGGAGGACCGCTCTTCCGAGGCTTCGGCGCACGCACGGGACACCCCGGCGCGCGCCCGGTTACTGTCGCGGCCGAGACCAGGCAAAGGTAAGAATAAACTCGGCCGCGACAGTAAAATTGGCGTTTATTTTTTTTGCAGGTTTATATCCGCCTTGGATCAGCCAATTCCTTTGGTTCATGGATTAGTCTCAAAAAGGAATATCCACAGTTTAGGATTTAAAAAAAAAAATTTTTTAGAGAGAAATCCCTGGCTGGATTGTAAAAAATCTGGACACAGTTGAATCCACTAGAGCAGACCTGCACAACATACGGCCCGCGGACCGCATGCGGCCCATCTGGCCTCTCTGTGCGGCCCGCGATGACTCTGGCCGGGCACCAGTTAATTAAATAAATGGAAAAAAAAGTTAAAAAATTCCCCGCTGTCCAGGCACGCATGCGCAGGGCCTGCTCACTCTTCCCCCCCTGCTCCCTCCCCCCCTGCTCCCCCCCTGCTCCCTCCCCTGCTCCCTCCTCCCCTGCTCCCCCCCTGCTCCCCCCCTGCTCCCAACGTTGGACGGAGGGGGAAGTACCAGCCTCCTGCGGGCCCGCTCCCCCTCCTGCTCCCAACGTGGGACGGAGGGGGAAGTAGCAGCCAGCTCCTCCTGCGGCCTGCTTCCCACCGCTTCCCTCCGCAGCCAGCTTCCCGCGTCCCACCGAGCTCACATTCCGTGCCCCCCCCCACAAGCTCACTTCCTGTGCCCCCCCTGAGCCCGTGCCCTCCCCCCCCCGAGCCCGCGCCCCCCCCCCCCCGAGCCCACACCCCCAAGCTCACCTCCCGTCCCAGGCAGCTGCCGCAGGGATATCGGGGTCAGGAGGAGAAAGTGTCCGGCGGCAAGCTGCACCCACCCGGTCAAGGTAAGTCACTGTCACCCACCCTGTCACCCACCCAGTCACTGTCACCCACTCAGTCACTGTCACCCACCCAGTCACTGTCACCCTGTCACCCAGTCACTGTCACCCACCCAGTCACTGTCACCCAGTCCCTGTCACCCTGTCACCCAGTCACTGTCACCCTGTCACCCAGTCACCCAGTCACTGTCACCCTGTCACCCAGTCACTGTCACCCACCCAGTCACTATCACCCAGTCGCTGTCACCCTGTCACCCAGTCACTGTTACCCTGTCACCCAGTCACTATCACCCACCCAGTCACTGTCACCCTGTCACCCAGTCACTGTCACCCACCCAGTCACTGACACCAAGTCACTGTCACCCACCCAGTCACTGTCACCCACCCAGTCACTTTCACCCACCCAGTCACTGTCACCCAGTCACTGTCATCCAGTCACTGTCATCCAGTCACTGTCATCCAGTCACTGTCACCCACCCAATCACTGTCACCCTGTCATCCAGTCCCTGTCACCAAGTCACTGTCACCCACCCAGTCACTGTCATCCACCCAGTCACTGTCACACACCCAGTCACTGTCTCCCACTCAGACACTGTCTCCCACCCAGTCACTGTCTCCCACGCAGTCACCGCCATTCACCCACCCACCGCCATTCACCCACCCAGTCACTGTCATTTACCCACCCACCCACTCACTCACCCACCCAGGCAGGCATTCACATGTCTTTTGTTGATAATATAAAAAATAAACAGGTTGCATTGTAATGTTTTTTTCTGTATCACAATAAGAAAACAGTTAAGTAAAAGTTGCGCGCTAAAAGATATTTTTTCGTGGTATGTGCGCTATGGGTTCTAGGGGGTGTGTGCTATGGGTTTGGGGGGGGGGTGCTCCTTTCATTTGTCCCGGGCCCCATGATTTCTGTTGGCGACCCTGTGGGTGATGTGAGGTGCAGGGGGGGAGAGGGTAATGGGTGATGTGAGGTGCAGTGGGGAAAGGATGATGAGTGATGTGAGGTGCAGGGGGGGAGGGTGATGGGTGATGGGAGGTGCAGGGGGAGAGGGTGATGGGTGATGTGAGGTGCAGGGGGAGGGTGATGGGAGGTGCAGGGGGGTGATTGGAGGTGCAGGGGGGGTCATTAGAGGTGCAAGGAGGGGTGATTTGAGGTGCATGGGGGTGATTTGAGATGCAAGGGGGGTGATTTGAGGTACAAGGGGGGTGATTTGAGGTGCAAGGGAGGTGATTTGAGGTACAAGGGAGGTGATTTGAGGTACAAGGGGGGTGATTTGAGGTGCAAGGGGGGTGATTTGAGGTGCAGGGGGGGTCATTGGAGGTGCATGGGGGGTGATTTGAGGTGCAAGGGGGGTTATTTGAGGTGCAAGGGGGGTAATTGAGGTGCAAGTGGGGAGAGTGATGTGAGGTGCAAGGGGGGAGAGTGATGTGAGGTGCAAGGGGGGGAGTGATGTGAGGTGCAAGGGGGAGAGTGATGTGAGGTGCAAGGGGGGAGAGCGATGTGAGGTGCAAGGGGGGAGAGCTATGCGAGGTGCAAGGGGGGAGATGAATGTGAGGTGTAGGGGGGAGAGGGATGTGAGGTGCAGGGGGGGTGATGTGTGTGCTGTGCAGGGGGGTATTGTGTGTTTGATGTGGAGGGGGAGTATTATGTGTGTTGGTGAGGGGGAGAGATGGGGGTATGAGAGATAGATGGGTTGATAGTGAGGGGTTCTGGGGGAGATATGAGGATGATGATGAAGGGTGCTGGGGGAGATATGAGGATGATGATGAGGGGTGCTGGAGGAGAGATGATGATGATGATGATGATGATGATGATGATGATGATGATGATGGTGATGATGATGCTTTTACCCGTGCGGCCCAATTTTTTTTTCCTTGGAGCAGTTCGGCCCTTCTCACTTTACGAGATGTGCAGGCCTGCACTAGAGTATCTCTCTCTCACTGCAGATTAATTAATTAATACAATTCTGTCTGGGTTGTATCCAATGGCGGATTTTGATTGATCCGCAGAGCTTTTTTTAGTGCCCAATCTGCAAATGGATTTTGGTGGGTGGGGGACGCATATGGTCTAAAAAATGTGGGAAATTCCGGGAAACGGATTTTAACTGGTTTACCCATCCCTAGCTGTTAGGGGTCAAGGGCCTTAAATGAGTGAATGTGTGATATTTGGAGGCTCTGTACCAACAGCAGACATACTGTTTAAAGGCAAGCAGATTATGATATCAAAGAGTGAGACTCTACTAACTGCTGATACTAAATAAGTAAATATGCAATCCAATAAATGTTACTCAGCCTGTCTGCTATCAAATGTGCTGGGGCATTAGTTATTGCAGTTCTCTACTCTCTAAGATCTCACTGTATCTGGTGAGATACAAAACCAAAACTAACCTGGCTTTGTAGTTGTCTAATCATCCCTATTAAGGGTGGCATGTGAACCTTTGTGGCAGGAAGCAGTTTATAACTTCAGTAACTTTGCCTATTGTCTGACATTTGCTGATCAACTTCATTACTATTACCATGACAAAGAGCAGTGCAATTTTACTTCCCTCTCACTCCAAGTCCTGTCTCCTTCAGACTTTTTTGAATTTCACTTTGATACTTTGACACATTTGTTTTTCCCCTGGACCGCATAATTATTAGTTATCAAATAAAAGTTTATACATCCAAAGCTATTGTAATGAGCTCCCATAAATACATTCTTTGGACTTTGAAATCTATATCCTAATATATGTATTTATAGCTAGTATAAGTATTTTAACTATGCTGCCATCACATCATCAATGTAGTGTAAACTTGGTGTGATCTTGTTAGAAGGTATATTAGTTTTATAAACTGCTGAAATTCTTTGCACATATCTCATTTAATTAAAATATATATATCTTCCTTGTCAGCAGGCAACTACAGAAATATGCACTTATGCAGTTTGTCTAAGAAACCCTAGGCACATAGAGGGAAAATCTCACAGCAATATTGACATTTTTGACAGTATGCTGAAATGTACCACATTCAGATAGTAAGCTCTGATATTTTACTAATATGCAGTCATATGAAAGTTGACATACTGTAATAATGTATTCATTATTATGAATAATATGCATGTATATGCATAAAATATGTAAGCAATAGTTTAATTTTAACCCTTTGTGTGCCAGAGGGGCAGCAGCACCAGATTGCAACAACCCCTCCAGCACTCACAATCACGAGACTAAGGCCTCGGTCCCGCTGCGCTCGTTGGCGCGGGCGGCGGGTCGCGAGTTCCCCACCAGCAGGGGAATCCTCGCGAGCTGGTCCCGGTCCCCACTGGCTGCACAGAGCACTACACGCTGTAGCGCGTCAGCCGCTGGAGACACCAGAGAATGGTGTTTTCTAGCTTTGACGCGTGACGTGTGTGGCTGTGAGCCAATGGGGAGGGGAGGCTGCGGGAGGAGGAGAGGCTTCGGGGAGCGGGGAGGAGTGTGGAGTGAAAGCAGGTGAGTGCCTTTCTCTGTGTGTGTGTCTGAGTGCGTGCCTGTCTGTGTGTGTATGTGTCTGAGTGCGTGAGTGCCTGTCTGTGTGTGTGTGTGCCCGAGTGCCTGCCTCTGTCTGTGTGTGTGTGTGTGTATGAGTGCGTGAGTGCCTGCCTGTGTGTGCGCGCGTGTGTGTGTGTATGAGTGCGTGAGTGCCTGCCTGTGTGTGTGCGCGTGTATGAATGAGTGCCTGCGTGTGTGTGTTTAAACTTACCTTCCAGCTCCAGCCCGAGTCCGTGGAGGGAGGGGGGGGGAGAGTAGCGGGTCCCTCCGCTCAAGCCACGCCCCCCCTCCCTGTCAAACCTCCCATCTCCCGCCCACCTCCCGATCAAACCTCCCACCTCCCGCCCACCTCCAGCTCCGGCTCCCGCTCCCTACAGACCGCAGATCGCGGTCTGTGTATCTCAGCGCACCGCCTGTCAGCAGCGCAGGTGCGCTGACTCTGGGAGCGGGGCCTTAGCCTTAGGCCCATATTCACTACAGGGTGCTAAGCATTAGCACGTCTTAACATGCATTCATTTGAATGGGAGTTAGTGCGTGCAAATGTAAATCACCCTTTAGTGAATATGGGCCTAAGTTTCTTAAAGCAGTTACATCATCACTTCATTGCTGATGGTGGAACAGAACAGAGGAGAGTCTTCTGCCTTCCACTCCACTTCATAGTAGATCACGTTCTGAGCTCTATAGGAGCACAAAACATGATCTCCTCTAGAAAAATGAGCAGGAACTTTATGAAGTACAATAGTTACTATGTAATGGGGCCCCTAGAGTGCCAGACTCCATGAAGTAGGTACATCTCAACGGGTAACCAACGGGGTAAACATTATTTTTATGGCATCTCATAACGCAGAGTGGTGAACAGACTTTGTGATAACAGGATTTGTGATAAATCAGAAATGAAAATCAAAATGTATCAGGTGTATATATATTTTAAAGCAGCAATCCCACTGGACTTTTTGTCGTAAATCTCACTTGAAATATGTGTAGCTTGTTGTGCTTTCTGAGAGACACAAGAACCTAAAAATATGTCTGAAAGTCTGTTTTTTATTAGCCACCGGAGCGAGCCCTGACTCGGCCACAATGTGTGTGTTGTGGACAGAATATATGCCTGGCGTGAGTAAACTGGTTCGGGGTGACCACAGAGCAGCTCCGGTGGGCCGCGCGGCTAGGTAAGTTTTAACCTACTCCTCCCAAAATAAAGCGTTTAATACCGCAACGGTAATGAAGAGTTTAAGCCCTCCCACTACTCACCTGGTAGGCATAAAAACCCACGAGGGCCAAATACCACCTTCACCCACCCCCCGCTACCCACAATAAACATTACAACACAATACTAGCCAATACACCCATTCATTGCCAGTGTGATTACTTATGCCCTCAATGGGAGCAAAGATAACCCCACTGGGAATGAATGAGCAACTCTTCTACCCCAACAACCAGATCTGGATAATAGTGCATTTGCCCATTCAAAATAAAATATTATCCAGCAAGCATAAAGTAAATAAAACTTCTACTTACCCCTGCCAAGATGAAGGCCATCCTTGTCTTCCTCCCCATCCTTGTCCTCTGTTTGCAGGAAAACAACAATAAAAATACAATCTAATGGCACCTAACCCCTTTATCATTTAGCAGTTAGTAACTGCTAAAGTAATTAAGGGATAAACCCCTCTTCCCCTCTCCACCCAGATGGCCTAACCACCCACCCTGGGGCAACTACCCCCACCCTGTGTGCATTAATTGGCACAGTAATACACCATGCCCATATAATATGCAGTCAGTGGACAACCTAAAAAAACAGCACCTAAACAGCACAACAAAAAAAAAACAAGCACCTAAACAAAACAACAATTAAAGAAACCAATCACCTAAACAACACAACAATAAAATAAATCAAATGCCTAAACAACACAATAATAAAATAAATCAAACGTCTAACAACACAACAATAAATTAAATCAAATGCCTAAACAACTCAAAAATTAAATAAAAACAAGCTCTACAAATACTGTAGTGCCAACGACTATTCTAAAACAAACCTGGGGCAATCTCCAAAAAGACCCAGGTACATGCTGGGTATATAAACACATAAGGAGACAGAGAGTTCTCCAAAAAGATCCCCATTAACTGCACAACAAAGCTAGGAATATTATACAGGGTTTAAATACCCACTATAGGAGTAACTGAATTAACTGCAAAGGTACAGGTACTGCTGCGGCCAAGTTTATTCGAGCATTTGCCCGTTCTTGGCCGCAGCAGTAGCCTGGCGCGCGCCCGAGAGTGACGGGCGCGCGCCGAAGCAGCGGAAGAGCGCCCTCCGATCGGGGCGCTCTCCCTACCGCTGCCGGGTCCGCCGGGTCCCCCGGAACCCCCTGCCGCCGTCCCGCGGGGAGCCCTGGACGCGCGTGCAGGGGGCGCACGCTCCCGAAGAAGCGTGACCGCGCGTCTATGACGCGCGGCACGCCGAGGGGCGGCCTCTAGCAAGCCGGGAAATCTCCCGGCTTGCGGATCTGGCCGCAGTGCGATAAACTGTGTCGCCACTGTAGGTAACCGCTCCCAACACTGTGGGAGGACAATTACCACTAAAAGCCAGATGGCAAAAATAACAAATACTTTAATGATAAATCAAAACGGCGCATATAACATAACACATACTCAAGACTATCATAAAAACAATTAAAACATCTATAACGTGTGTCAGCCAGTACAGGGATAAGGGGGGATAAATCCAAAATAACCTAATATAAATCCCTGAACCGGGTGTGATGATCGTAGTAAATGAGACAAGGTAAGTAAATTTATGTCACAATACAATTGACTATAACGTCTCTTTAACTCAGGGTGTAATGCAATTCAAAATGAACAGCTCTGTGCTGTCAGACAAGCCACAAAGTCAGGGTACTCATCTGTGTGCTCAATGATAAATAGCAAAGCAGATATATACAGCGTTCAATACACTGCGTCCGTAATATAAGCTTGCAGCATACAGCAAATGCAACCAATTGCTATCACCACATGAGGAACGATCTCACCCGTTACTTCCTCCTCCACGACGGCACCTAAACAGCACAAAAAAAAAAACCAAGCACCTAAACAAAACAACAATTAAAGAAACCAAACACCTAAACAACACAACAATAAAATAAATCAAATGCCTAAACAACACAATAATAAAATAAATCAAACGTCTAACAACACAACAATAAATGAAATCAAATGCCTAAACAACGCAAAAATTAAATAAAAATAAGCTCTACAAATACTGTAGTGCCGACACTATTCTAAAACAAACCTGGGGCAATCTCCAAAAAGACCCAGGTACATGCTGGGTATATGCTTGGTATATGCTGGATACATGCTACAACATTTCACACATTTCTGCAGACAGACTAATGGCCCATTGGATTAACAGCGGGAGTCCCTGGCAGTGTCATTCAAACTGAATGGGACTGCAAGGAACACCTGCTGAGTTAATCCGATGGGCCATTAGCCTCTGCAGAAATGTCAATGAAATGTACCCAGCATGTACCCAGCATGTACCTGGATAGTTTAAGGCTAGTTTAAGGCAAGTATTAGAATACTCGTTGTCTCGTCTATACATAACAATTAACTCAACACAAGAAACAGAAATACAAAACATAACTAATTAATTAAAAACAACCATTTGCCCAAACATTTATTGTCTGTCACCATATTTATCTATACCCTAAAGGGGCACAGACAAATACATTGGCAGTCAATGGGCAAGCAAAAAAATTAAAATTTAAAAATACAATCAAAATACTTGAAAAACAAAAATTACATAAATTAAACATTTTACATAAATTAAACATTTTTCATGCCTTTAGATGTTTTCACCCTCTGATCTCTGGTGTATCAGGAAGCTCTCCATCCACAATGCAATGATTCTCAGCTTCAGGTAAGTCCGGTTCTTCTGTTCTTCTTTTCTTAAATCTTAAATCTTCTTTACTTGTAATCCATTGTAAATCATAGGGAGATATTGTTGCGTTGTCTTCTTAAGCTCAAATGAGATGTGACAGGCGTTACAGAAGTCCTGGGGTGTGACATTTGAGGGTCAGATGGTACAGAAACAATCAGATTGGATGCTGTACCATGTGACAGGGTTTCTTTTTTTTTTTTAAAGATGTAACATCATCTCCACGGGAGGTTCGTCACATCCTTTAACCAAAATGGCTGCAATGACATGGTACTACTTGTCCTCAATCCGATTGGTTGAAGTACCATGTGATTTCTTCCATTTTTTTTTAAAGGATGTGACATCATCTTTAAGGGTGATGTCCCATTCTTAAAAAACAAAAAAAGGCTGCCATCACATTGTACAGGAACCAATGGGATTGTGAGATATACCACGTGGTACACTCTGTACTTTTTGTACTCTGGTGAGTATCGGAATAGAAAAAATAGCTGGAAAGGTTATAGTAAGAAAAATATGAAGAAACAACCACACCACTATAAAGAACAAGAAAAAGAAGAGGTATTTTATGATGCACAACCATCTACCTCTTTTTCTTTTTTAGAGAAGAGAAATAGGGAGGAACAAAACCCAACAATTGGAGATACACAAAGTAACCACACCACTGAGGAGAAAAAGAGAACGTCCACTAAGAGAGGAAAAAGAGGAGGAGCACAAACCACCAAAAAAACCAATGCATTCAGGCCTGCACAACTCGTAAAGTGAAAAGGGCCAAACTGCTCCGAGGAAAAAAAAATTGGACCGCACGGGTAAAATCATCATCATCATCATCATCATCATCATCATCATCATCATCATCATCATCATCATCATCTCTCCTCCAGCACCTCTCATCATCATCCTGCACCTCCCATCCCTCTCCCCCTGCACCTCCCATCCCTCTCCCCCCATGCACCTCCCATCCCTCTCCTCCCATGCACCTCCCATCACTCTCCCACCCTGCACCTCACATCCCTCTCCCCCCCTGCACCTCCCATCACTCTCCCCCCCTGCACCTCACAAGGAAAACAGAGTCGGCCGCACAGGTAAAACAGCAATTATTATTCAAAATAACACATTTATTTACAATGTTTACTTGAAACAAAATTATATTTAAAATACTTTAATTCAAATTAACTAATTTCCTAAACATCTGAAACTTAATGAGAGGTATTACACCCCTTTATAGCAACAAGCTTGTTGTATTCCGATGATGATGATAATAACTCATATTTTCACAATGTAGTTTAATTTCAAACAGAATTATATAGAAAATTATACATTTCTTTTTTTAAAAGCCTGTCACAGCCCATATCAGCAGCCCCCCACAGCCCATCAGCAGCCCCCCACAGCCCATTTCATTTCAGCACACCCCCCCCATGTCAGCATCCCCCACCTCCCATGTCAGCATCATCCCCCCTCCCATGTCAGCATCGCCCCCCTCCCATGTCAGCATCATCCCCCCTCCCATGTCAGCAGCATCCCCCCTCCCATGTCAGCAGCATCCCCCCTCCCATGTCAGCAGCATCCCCCCTCCCATGTCAGCAGCATCCCCTCCCATGTCAGCATCCACCCCCCATGTCAGCATCTCCCCCATGTCAGCATCCGCCCCCCCATGTCAGCATCCACTCCCCCACCATGTCAGAATCTGCCCCCCATGTCAGCATCCACCCCCCCATGTCAGCATCCCTCCCTCCCATGTCAGCATCCTCCCCCCATGTCAGCATCCCCCCACTGGTGTGGTTTGAATGGGCTCCCACTGGTGTGGTTTGAATGGGGCCCCCCATGCTTACCTGATGTTGGCGGCAGCAGCAGAGGTGATGGGGGAGGCAACAGAGGACGTGTCGGCGGACAGAGGTGGCGTCGGTGTCAGAGGCGGAGGTGGTGGATGGTAGTGGCAACTGTGATGGCGGCAGGGTGAAGCGTGAGGGAAGCGCTCTCTAGCAGCAGACCCGGAAGTTCCGGGTAACGCTACACTGCTAGGGCACGTCCCCCTGCTGGAGCAGGCTGAGGGGGGTTAGGGGAGAGCACTCAGTCACACAGACACTGCTGGAGCACGCTCCTTTCCCTACCAGGGAAGGGGGAGTCAAAGGGGGGGTTGAAGGGGGTCCGTCACGGGCCGCACGGGGTGCCCGGTGGGCCGCATGCTGTGCAGGCCTGCATTAGAGGCTAAAGGTAATGAGATATTTATTCTGAGTGGGCTAAATTTGACCCAAAATCAAATCAGTAAATTAGAGAGAGGATTGGCATTTGCACCAACCAATAATGTAAATAAATTCAATACATATATTTAAAAACAGTAAATTCGCAAGGAATCTCACATTGAAGAAATACTTTGTTAAACAGAATGTCACGTATGAAAGAAGTGATGTGATCAGTACCACGTGTAACAGATTTCGACACACACCCCTCAAGAAAAATTCTATTTTCTATCCCAGCTATCTAAAGGGCGGTCAAATTTACACTTTTAGCAAACTGGTTCAGGAAGACATTGAAAAGTTGGAGATGTCTAAGAAACCCAGGAGAATAAAAAATCTAACAAAAAAAGAACTTGAAGCAGTATAAGAACTATACAAAATGGAAAATAGAGTAATAAAACCTGCAGACAAATGAAGGGGGGGGGGTTATACTCAATTGAACAGATTATGATACAGAAGTATTTAGATTGTTAAATGATATAGAGACATATACTATGCTAGACAGTAATCCCACAAACAAATTCCAAAAAGATCTGTTGGAATTATTTAGGGATCCTAAATAAATCAGATTGGGAATACAAGAATGTAGAAACACCTAGGATCCCCATATTCTACTATTTACCCAAGCTGCATAAGAGTACAACCAACCCCCCTGGATGAACGATCATGTGTGGAATTAAGTCACTAGCATCAAATCTTACAGGCTATATCGACCAATTCTTAAATGAACCAGCCACAAAACTTGCATCATAACTGAAAGACAAAATACAAGTGTTAAACATCGTTAAAAAAGTAACATGGGATGATTAACAGAAAAAACAGGCGCTTTACAAACAGAAAATCAAATAGAAAAAAGACCTGACCCAAGTGGAGAAGTCCAGTCCTGTTGAAAACAGAGGTCCTTTATGTAATCTTGATTGTTGTCTCATACATGTGGGAAACAAAAAGTTACAGACCAATCATAGTGTATAACTGTAGACACTAGAATATTACAATTAATTAATGGTATATATACACCTATAAAAAATTCACTGCTGATAGGACAAAAAATGAACAAACAAACAAAACACATAAGACTGACTGCTTGAACTAACATAAAACAACACAACACCTAATGATGAATCAAATAAACAACCTGATTTAATAAAATACACTGTAGTTTTTGTCGCCAGTATCGCCGCTGCTTCTGTTTTCCAGGCTTCTTTCTCCTTGGCATACTGACTCATGGAGATGGAGTTGCCTCTCTGCTTCTCCAGCTCTTGCTCCAGTCTCTGGACCTTTTCGCGCTCCCTCTCACACAGAATCACCTGGCTTTCAAGCTCCGCCCCCAGCGATGCTCTTGTGGCGTACAGCATGGCCCTCAGCTCCTCATGCTGTTCTGTGGGGACATACTGGATACCCAGCCGTTCCTGTAGCACTTGCTGCTTCTCCTTGGCCGCTTGCAGACTTGCATGTAGTTCATGCAGCTGGCTCTGCCATAGGTGCGCTGCTTGTGTGTGCTGCTCCAGGGAGACACTTTCCATCCTCTCTGCATTCTGCAGTGCTTCCTGCACCTCTAATTTTTCTTGCGCCAATTGCGCTTTCACTTTCTGCGCTTGGTGAAGCTTCTCAGTCCCATCACTGACCTGACCGGTCAGGTTTAAAACCTCTTCTTTCAGGTTTATATTCTCCATTTTCACAGTCTCTATATCCCTTAGGACCGTCTCATTGGCTTTCTTCAAAGTACCCAGCTCTGTTTTGAGCGCGCTAGCTTCTTGGTGAGAAACTTCTAAGTCTTTGATGAAGTTTTGCACATCTCTCTGGGACATCTGATAGCACAGTCTCCAGTCAGGACTTGTTCTCTCTGATTCCATGTTAGCAATTGCGGTGTTGGCTTTATTCAAGCTTGTCGTCAGCTCCTCCAACTCAATCCGCAAGAGTTGCTCTGTTTTCTTTAAAGCCGCATACTCTTGTATAGCTGGGAGTATATACCTCTGTACCTCTGCATTAGCTTCTCGCTCCCTATTCAATTGTTTCTGCAAGACATCATAATCACGCTGGGCAGTTTGGAGTGCAGAAATTAAGGCCTCTTTTCCCTGGACCAAGGATTCAGCTTCCCTTTGCTCCTCGTTTTCCTTTGCCACCGTTCCTGTGACAATTCTGCCCATCACTTCGGTCTGCAGCACATCTCGGTGGCTTGCTGACGCCTGTTGTCCTGATATCGCAGGCTCAAGTGGTTCAGTCACTTCCTCTGTGACTTGACAAATATTTTTATTTTTCTTCTTTCTCTTTGTTTTATTAGTTCCAGAGACATCAGTGGTACTGGGCACACACACACTGGACACTTTTGCAGCTTTCATCTGCGGGTACGTCTCTCTTCTCGGGGCCACATATGCGTCATCATCATAATCATCATATGGCCTGAAGGGACACTGTTTTGTATGGTTAAGTACATTGCAAAACTGACACATGATGGCGGCCATTTTAAAACCCCGTTTTTTTTTGTTTGTTTTTTTTTTCACACCCGACGAGGCAGACTTTGCACAACACACGTAAGTTGTTCTTGCTTTACAATATTTGAACCTTCTGGGTTTTTCTTAGGGCAACTTCTTTGCAAAAATCCATTTTCACTTTTTATTTTTTTACCAGACAGGGCAAACTTTACCTCACAGCACTTGCTAGCTGCAAATTCACTCACTTCAGCAAAAGGCATTAGCTTTACACAGCAATCCTTTCATACCCGACGGGGCAAAATTTACACTCAGCGCTTGCTAGCTGTAACTTCCTTGCTTCAGCAAAAATCATTTTTTTTTTCCCGCTTGAGTTCAGTGTCTCAACACATCTTCATCTACTGACCCCCAGAGGCGTAACATCCCACTTCTGACGCCACCTGTGGCAGGACGGCCTCGCGGCGGGGTCAGTAAGACGCTAGACACGATGGGAAACTTTAAACACTAGTGGTTTATTAGCCACAACCAAAATAAGTACGGGTGCACTGTCCCTTTAAGAAACTACTTTCTTGAAAATTAAATCCTAGTCCCGTTAGGGACACTAACTCACTTCTTGAGCCCTTACTAGCAGGACAGCCAGCTAATCTGGTCATGCCCAAAACATGCTACACAAAGGTTAACCGATAAGCATAATAAGAATAAAGTCTTATCTGTTTCAGCTCCAAACAGCAAACAGGAACACGGTTCCGGGGAGCAGGCTGTGTCCAGCCTCGCAGCAATCTGTATCTTTATCCTGGGTTGGGGTCCCAGCTGGTCCCAGCAGCCTAGCTCCTCGCAGGACTGGGGACCAGAGCAACAGCAACGGCTTCCCAGCCGGGAGAGTTCTCTCCACCTTCCTGTGGAAAAACAAGCTCCCTGTGTGTGTGTCACTTCCTGCTTTTAAACCTGCAGTCTCTCAGGCCTCCTGCTTAATTAGGCTGCAGGTGTGCTTCCTTCTGTCTGAGGAGATTAACACTCTGTGAACTGGCTGCAGCGTCTCTCCATTCACTATTCCAGCCTACTGAGTCAGTGACTCTGTCACAGCGTGGATAGCACGAAACGATCGTCGGGTTAGAGTGACATCATCACCTTGACGGTCACATGGGACGCGATGCAGCGTACATGCAGCTCCTACTGCTGAGAGACACGGAGGAATATTATACACATATGACATCTACCACACTGGTGTCCTTACAGCATTAACTATCAGGTTGTATATCTCCTGCTCCCCTGCAGGTTATTTGTATACCACATACTTATCTACCAGCAACACCTGGGATATATTTATTTGAGTGTATACTTAACCTATTGTACCCATCTCATACCATCATATGAATAATTACCAACTAAATTGTGACATATTAATGTCTCCTTTGGGTATGCTTTACACTGGCGACACACTTTATTCGAGCTCGGCTAGTCCCACGAATTCGGGTATACCCGGGTGTATTGAGGTTTGTGACTGTTTTCTGCCCGAGTGCATTGAGGTATTTTCCAGGCAGGGATTGAAGCATTTTATTCCCGCTGGCTGCAATACTGCACAGTATATATATATATACTGCATTACAATTCATGAATTTATGCCATCTGGTAGACACGCGAAGCATTGCAGCCTATTAAATCCTAATCATTATCATTTAACAGATCAGCCGCCCGTCAGCCAGGCATGAACCCAGGCTGGGAAGGCAAACGCAACGGGGCTTGTCAGAGGTGAGGAGCGGCGCATTCCAGGTATCTGCCAGGTACATACTGGGTATTTGCTCGAATAAAGTGTGTCGGTGCAGTATCTCTAGCAGTGTGGGATTGCCCTCTGATTAGATGCTGCTATTTTCATGATGTTTTGGTGAGGCTATTAGCCGTGTTATTATATCTTGAACCCTAACTCCATATATATTTCTATGGATTATTAGTATAGGTTCAAACTAACACCCACATTCACCATATATTCTCCGTCTCGCCCACTAGGGATTTTTTTTAGTTTTTGTTATTTAGTTGTCATTTTATGCATTTCGTCATATTTTATTATGTAATAAATGTATATATATTTGTTTGTCATGCCATAGTTTAGGTTGTGTGGGAGGTTCCCAATTGGTCTGTGTATATATTTTCATACTATTGGTACTAGTTAATATACTGGTACTTTATGTGTACTATATTCATGTAATGAGTGAAGTTTTGTAGGGACTTTTAGTGACCCTTTCTTGTCACTTAGTTGTGTTTTGTCTATATTTTAGGCACTGATTTATTATTAATGTAATAGTACACTATTCATTGTTTAACATTATTTGTTTATTAGCGCTGTAGCATGTAACCCTTTTTTTAACATGGGATAATGACTATATCCTAGTGACATGTGATGTGTCATCCCTTTATACAGTAATAAACCACACACTGGGTTGTACTGCAATAAAAGAATATTTTGCTAAAACTAAGGAATTGGAACCAGTCCAAATTGATTTTCTCCTGGAGAGTAGTGAACACATCCTTAGTCACAATAAATTTTGGTATGGTGACAAATATTTCCTGCAGATCAGGGGAACAGCCATGCATACCAGTTTTGTGCCAAACTATGCCAATATATTTATGGGCATGTAGAAGGACCAGTTCATATGGTCAGCTACCAGTGCAAACCTGGTACAATGACAAAGGTATATAGATGATAAACTGTTCATTTGACAAGGGAGCGTTGATCTACTAAAGCTATTCCTTGCAAACTTAGATAGAAACCCATACAAGCTGAAATTCACCTGCAAATATACTGTAGTACCAAGGAAATTGATTTCTTGGACTTATCAATATATGTAGAGAATGAACTTCTAGAAACTAAAACATATATATAAAAGGTGGACTGCAATAACTTTCTACAAGTGTACAGTAGTCATCTAGACAAATGGCTGGAGAATATTCCAGTAGGACAAATACAGAGGTTAAAGTGAACTGTACACAAGATGCCATTTTTCAAGAACAGGCACCGGATAGGATGAGTAAATTCCATGAGAGGAAGTATAAAAAAGTATTGGTAGAGAAGCCTATAATATAGTGTCTGAGATGGCTTGATCTGAAGATAAAAAGAAAGAGAGACAACTAAGAACAAGCACTGTGGAAATGGAGTCCTTGTATATTAATTACTAGCTGATATACCCGGCGTTGCCAGGGATGTAAATCCGTAATAGGCAGTATTATTTATAAAAAGGGTATCAATAGGATGACTATTTGGTGGAAAGGTTGAATAATAATGTTGAAAAACCAGGGTGTGCAGCGCACAGCAAACGAGGAGAGCAGGTCTTGCAATAAAAAGTCCTTTCTTGGGGAATCATATGGTGTGGAACAGCAGCAAACCTTGTACGCGTTTCGTTCGGATGAACTTTATCAACTTGATAAAGTTCATCCGAACGAAACGCGTACAAGGTTTGCTGCTGTTCCACACCATACTGTATGATTCCCCAATAAAGGACTTTTTATTGCAAGACCTGCTCTCCTCGTTTGCTGTGCGCTGCACACTCTGGTTTTTGGAGTTCCTATCTTACTTCAGCTGCACGCTCTGGAAGGGAGACCCTGGGAGAGGCAAGACTGTGAGTACATACCTGGGGCTTACCCAATGAGGAAAGGGGGTGTGTCCTTTGGCAACCTACCCCGACCTTCAGGGTACCTTATGCCCTCATAAGGCTTAGTACTGCTACTGTACAATTGATCATACCCAGCCTACACTCCCTTCCATCATATACGGCCCCAGCACTTTGAGCACCATTTCACAAACAAACCTTGAATAATAATGTTGAAAAGAAACATGGAAGAAAATGTAATACGATGTTGTTTTACAATGGTTTATTGTAAACACCCCACAGTACAATGTATATTTTGGTGACATAAGTGATGTAAAAATGTGAGGTGTTTGTCCCGCTAGGGTGTGAGCGGGTGTGAGGTGTCAGGTGGGTGTTCAGTACGGGTGGCGGGTGGGTAGTGAGGGCTGGCTGTGGGTGGGGGTCCCGCTAGGGTGTGAGGTGGTGGGTGTCTGGCAAGTGCAGGCGGTGGCTGGTCAGTGATGTCGGTGCGTAGGGGTGTGAGTGCGGTGGGTGGGTGTGAGGCGGGAGGCACCAGGTGGGTGGTGAGTGGGTGCGGTGGCTAGTCAGTGATGTTGGTGCATAGGGGTGGGAGGTGGCATGCGTGTCGAGTGTGGCGGGTGGGTGAGAGGTGGCAGGTGTCTGTTGAGTGAGGGCTGTGGCTGTGGGGTGCAGGGGTGTGAGGCGGAGGGTGGCTGAAAGGCAGAGGCGGGAGGCGGCTGGAGTGCGGGGGCGGCAGGTGGGTGAAACGCTGGAGGGTGGCGGGAGTGTGGGCGGCGAGTGGGCGAAAGGCAGAGGCGGGAGTGCGGTGGGTGGGTGAAAGGCAGAGGCAGGAGGGCGGGTGAAAGGCAGAGGCGGGAGGTGGCGGGAGTACGGGTGGCGGGTGGGTGAAAGGCAGGGGCGGGAGGGGGGAAAGCTGGGATGGGGGGGAAGGAAGGGGTGGGGGGAAAGCCAGTGGGAGGGAAGGCAGGGGCAGGGAGAGAAGGCAGGGGGGAAGGCAGGGGGGAAGGCAGGGGCATGGGGGAGGCAGGGGAGAGGGAAGGCAGGGATGGGGGGAGGGGGTAGGCAGGGGCAGGGGGAGGGGAGGATGGGATGGGGGGAAGGCAGGGGCAGAGGGCAACGGGGGTGTCACTGTGTGTGTCAGTGTGTCTGTCACTGTGTGTGTCAGTGTGTCTGTCCCTGTGTGTGTCATTGTGTCTGTCCCTGTGTGTGTGTCAGTGTGTCTGTCACTGTGTGTGTCAGTCACTGTGTGTGTCGGAGGGGGAACAAAAACGGAGCTGGGGGGTGGTCAAAAACGGAGCTGGGGGTCAAAAACGGAGCTGGGGGGACAAAAACTGAGCTGGGGGGTCAAAAACGGAGCTGGGGGGGTCAAAAACAGAGTTGGGGGGGTCACAAACGGAGCTAGGGGGTGTAAAAAGTGGAGCTGGGGGGGTTAAAAACGGAATTGGGGAGGGTCAAAAACAGAGCTCAGTTAAGCCCCCCCCCAGCAGCAGCAACAGCCGGTGCCACCACCACCAGGGATCATTTCCTCACCTCAGGCAGCAGCAGTGTGGCCAGGGGTTGGGGACCCCTGGTTTAGAGCGCACCAGCCAATGAGTGCCGTGGGGGGCGGCCAATTTGGGAGGGGCGAGACACCAGCCAATGAGAGCCGTAGGAGGGCGGGAGGACCGACGGACCAATCACATGGTCTTCAGAGACTCACAACCAAGATTTTCAAATATATATATGTAGATAATGGTTTGGCTATTGCTGAGCTTAACTCCTTGAGAACTCTTGGATGTATGCCATCGGGGCCAGGTGCCTTATTTACTTTAATTTTTTCAAGTCGCTTATGAACTGCTTCCTCAGTTAACCAATTGTTCATTAATATGGAGGTTGTGGCTTCCTCCTGCGGCTCTACTACTGAACTTGATTCCTCCCTGGTAAACACAGAGGCAAAGAATGTGTTTAATGCCTCTGCTTTTTCCTTATCTCCAATAATCTGCCTACCCATCTCACACTGAAAGGGTCCTATATTTTATTTTCTCATTTTTTTGTTATTAAGGTTTGTGACAGGGTGAATGAACGTCACCAGCCATATACCTGGCAAACCTATGTTTAGGCTTGCAGTGCAGCAGTGACGAGGTTAAGTTTCAGTTGAGAAGGGTTGCTTAATTAGTCTGAACCCAGCTGCATAATCAAGGTGTTTTAAAACCCCCAGGCTGTACACACATGGAGGCTAGCTGGTCAGGAGACAGGACTGAAATACTGAAGAGATTACTGCTATAAGGTCTGTTTTTCAAAGTACATACAGTATGTGATAGACTGTCTGTGTCGTGTATGCTGAAGAAAAGCTGCCTTGTTTTTTATGCTGAAGGGAAGCTATTTTGTTTTTGTCTGTTGAAGAGAAGCTATTATGTTTTTGTATGCTGAATAGAAGCTATTCTGTTTTTGTGTGCTGTATGTTTTTAAGGCTCAAAAAATAAGCCTTATCAAGAGAACCCGCATGTGTGGTTGCATGTACCCTGCAACATATGGTGTTTAAAGTGCCAGGATTTTGAGAGGCCCCTGCAGTTGAAGGGCCACACACACAAAAATGAGAAAAATGGAAGAATTTTTAAAAGAGTTTCTGTTCGAGCAGACCAGACAGCAGGGACTGTTAATGCAGGCACAGACCAAACAGCAGGAACTGTTAATGCAGGAGCAGGCCCAACTACTACTGTAGCAGCAAACCCATCTCCTAACCCAGCAGCCGGCAGCACAGGATGAGCAGATGGCCAAGCTGCTGACTCAATTCCAGGGGTCTGTCAGTCCAGAACTTGTGAACAAACCCCTGGTTCTCCTGAGGAAAATGGCTCCGAACGAGGATCCAGAGGCTTTTCTACTGACATTTGAAAGGGTTGCTGAAGCTCAGGGCTGGTCTGCAGATCGCTGGGCAACTGCTTTGGCCCCGCTCCTCATAGGAGAAGCCCAGGCCTCATATCAGGGCCTCCCAGCAGATCAGGCAATGGACTACCAACACGTAAAAGCCGCCATACTGGATCCCTTAGGTCTAACCCCAGAGACCTACTGGCTGCAGTTCCGGAACATGAAGTACACCACTAAGATGAGACCCCGGGTCCTCGCTCAGCGGTTATTGGACTTGTGTACTCGCTGGGTACAACCCGAGGATCGCACTAAGGAGGCAATTCTTGAGCAAGTGGTTTTGGAACAATTCCTACAGATAATACCCCCTTCCGCACGCTCGTGGGTAAAACGCCATGCTGCTGAAACCCTAGCTTTGGCGGTCCGACTCGTTGAGAACTTCCTTGGGGCCGAGGATCAGGCGAGTGCCTTGGACCCGACGGATCCAACTTCACCAGCACGTGCATATAAAAAGGAAGAGCAGTGAAATCATTGCTGATGTGATGAATGTGAATAGTGACACAATATAGGTGACAATAATATATACAATACACTTTACACTTAAAGTGGAGGCTGCCTAGGTAAAAAGGTTAACACAAACCAGTACAAATAATACAAAAAAAGGGAAAACCGGCGCCTCTGGAGGCACCGGTTTTCCCTTTTTTAGCACTGGCATATACCCAAAGAGAGAGATTTGAACAACGGGGAAACTACGGCCCCTCCATACGCAACCACCAAGTGCCACAAAAGGATCAGTCCTTCCAACAAGGAAGAAGTGAAAATGCCGGGCACCGCCGAGACCCTCGTCCCCTTCCTGATGTCGGCTAGTCGCCAAATGAGAGGAACTTCCGAGGACGTCGCCCACAGGACCCACCAGATGCCTGGTCTTCAGTATCCGGTCCAGCGGAGCGCTATCCGTGGCACCCTCCTGTGGGGGAACCCTCTCCATGTTCCGCCTGCGGAGAACAAGGTCATCGGCATGTGGACTGTACACAGATGGATTGTTCCTTCAGCAGGACCGTCGCTCGGCCTTCACTGGAGAAAATTACAGCTCATGTTGGGGAGAAAACTGTCCAGGCTCTTGTAGATTCAGGCTCTGGGAAAACTCTGGACTACCAGGAACTGTTACCGCCTAACGTGTGTTCTTTTGACTCTCCATGAAGTATAGAATGTATACACGGCGATGTAAAACGGTATCCGACGGCCAAAATCCGGCTACAGGTAAAAGGTCAGGAGGCCTACCTCGAAGTAGGAGTCGCTCCTTGGCTCCTTGCCCCTGTTGTGCTCGGCCAGGACTTGCCTTTCTTTTCGGACCTAATGGCTCCAGTCTCTCACGAAGAGCCTTATTCTATGGCTCAGGAGAAACTTGGCAAACTGTTCCTCTTCTTGGCAGACCTTTTTCCCAGTAGACACCAGGTTCAAAAGACTCGGAAGCAAAGACGCTCTGACAAACAGGACTGGTTGCAGAAATCCAGGTCTCAAGGTGACTATTCCAGTAGCCAAAAGTTGCACGTGATGACTGGGGATGGCCAGAGGGAGGGTGATATGGGCCCTGGAGATTTACCAGACCTATACCTCCCTGATTTTCACCAGAGGCAAAGGGAAGACCCAGTCCTTGCTAGACAGTAGGATAAATTAGTAAAAATTGATGAGCAGATATTGAATGCACAGGGGGTGATAGTATTCCCCCATTTTGAATTATCGAATGATATCCTGTTTAGGTTGAATAGGCAGACACAAACAGGGGAGGTCACCAGACAGATATTTGTTCCCAAGGCGTTTGTTAAATCTGTGTTCACTCTAGCCCATACTGTCCCTTGGGGTGGTCACCTGGGCAGGGATAAAACATTGGACCGTATTTCGTCCCAATTCTATTGGCCGGGGATGCATAGTGATATTGCTAAGTTATGTGCGGCATGTCCGGAGTGCCAGCTAACTAGTCCGAAGGGACAAAAACCAGCCCCTTAGGTTCCTCTACCCTTGGTGTCTGTTCCCTTTGAGAGGATTGGGGTAGACTTGGTAGGACCTTGTAACAGGGGACTTATCCCTGTTCAGTAATGTGCCTTTAATCTAGCAGTGTGGTGGTTAACTTCTGGTAGTTACAGTACCGACACACTTTATTGCAGTGTGGTCGGTACCGCAAGCCGGGAGATTTCCCGGCTTGCTAGTGGCCGCCCCTCGGCGTGCCGCGCGTCATAGATGCGCGGTCACGTGTCTTCGGGAGTGTGCGCCCCCTGCACGCACGTCCAGGGGCTCCCCGAGGGAGCCCTGGTGTCCCGCGATCGCGGGACAGCGGCAGGGGGTTCCGGGGGACCCGGCGGACCCGGAAGCGGTAGGGAGAGCGCCCCGATCGGAGGGCGCTCTTCCGCTGCTTCGGCGCGCGCCCGTCACACTCGGGCGCGCGCCAGGCTACTGCTGCGGCCAAGAACGGGCAAATGCTCGAATAAACTTGGCCGCAGCAGTAATTACTAAACACCACCTGCCTGATTGAGATGGCTTACAAAAGCCTGTCTGTTCAAACAGGAAGTGAGAACTCTTTAGCTGACACCTGAGCTGAACTTGGAGACACACTTGTTTTGAGCTCTGCCAAAGTTAGCAGAGCTGCTTTCAAGACACAAGGCCCAAATAAGACTTCTAAACCTGGATGCTGATTTTCTGTGCACGCTCAGTGCGGTTCCAGGAGAGCAGAGAAGCTTACTCTACAGCTGATAAACAGAAAAGACTTTCATTATTAAGAGACTGCTTATATCTGCTTATTTATGCTATATGTTTTGGGGCTGCGAGAACTACTTGATTAAGGGAGATGTGAATTATTGCATAGTGTTTCGCTAGAAATACTCCCAAGTGATTAGAAGCTTTGTTCCCCCCCCTTGTTTGGATGAATTTCCTGATGAAAAGGAAAAGGCACAATAAAGCCTTATTATTTCACATTATAAACGACTCCAAGTGTGTACCTCTGTAAAGGTCCGTCCACATATGGTCGTCAGAAGTGGGACAAGAGGTGTCCTTGTAGTTAAAAAGGACCGGAGTTTTTATGTGAAATTTTTTGTTATGCTTTTTTTGCCTACAAACAGTCTAAACAACTTGGAAAAAAAAACCCCTCATGCAGCAGAGATCAGATTTAAAGGGACACACACCACTGAAACTTACAAAACCACAGATGGACTCTTTTCCCCAATCCCAAGAGACTGCTGAAGCAGGTAAACCTTTAATTACCTATCACAAAGTGTAATACGGTCATTGAAATAGGGATTTTGCCTTCTAGCCATAGTCAGGGTTCAAGAAGTGAGTCAGCCCTTAAAAAGGGATAGGTTTTTCTTGTTTTCAAAAGTTTCGCTGAAGCAGTGAAAACAGATGGTGACCCACGAGTGGTACTGATTTTGCAAATAAAGGTTGCCACACCGCATAGGGCTACCAGCTGTGAATGGAGTATATGCAGAAAAGTGTGAAAATTGATACAAAGACTGTGCTGAAGCAGGGGTATTTTTAGCAAAAAAATGCTGAGTGTAAAATTGCCCTATAAAGAAAAAGGTTTTTCAAAGTCAATTGCTGAATGTTGAGTCCACTGCAAAGAATGTTTTTTTTTCTGCAAGTAAAAAAGTCTGCCTATATATATCTTGGGAGCAAAACCCAAAGTGTGAAGTGTGAATGCCATAATACCCAAAGATGAGAATGAAAATTGCTGAACTCAGGCAGAAAACCAAATTCTGTTGCTGAAGCGGAGGGATTCACCTAGCAAATAAATGGTGTATAGCAAATAGACTTTTTTTTTACCTAGCAACTGCAAAATCTTGTATACCTGATAAGAGAAAATGCATGCACAGTACTGCTGATATTGAAAAAAAAAAAATTACCCAAGAAAGAAAAATCTACAGAGATGCCTGTGAGAGCCATGACCTCTACAAGCAAAATATGCCCATCTGTAGGACTATCACAATTGGGGGTTCTAGCAAATACAGTGACAACAGCTGCAATAGCGCCTCCTGAGGTCAGGAAGAAAATTACACCTGATAGCCTAAAAAGGGAGGACAAGATGCAGCGTTCCTGTAATGAACCCTACCCAACGGAAGAGTGGCCCTTCCAGTCCAATAAAGAGGAAGACATCTCTTACGGGGAACCCGAACCGAGTCACACCCACAAAACACCCCAAGAATGTTGGGGGTGCCTGAACTCGGCACGAACAGAAAAGACCACTCACTTTGATGACGAATATGATCAGCAGGGGACAGAGCGGGAGCAGTGGATCACCGAATATTTCCGTCAGCTATTACAGTTGCAAGAAAAGCCGGGTGGATCCAGTGACGCTGCTAAAACTACAAATGAAGATGGAGACCCCAGTATCCCTGAAGGGACGGTGTCATCCAAATCAAAAAGGAAGAAAAAGAAAAAGAAAAGCGGTTCTTCACTTACCGTGGAAGTAACAGACACGTCCGCAGATCCTGTGGAGAAAAAGGGGGACCGAGATGCCCTGCAGGCTAGAGAAAATGGAGAATTCGTCCCACGCATAACTGAATATCCAGAGGGCCCAAGGCAGAAGTCGTGTACCCCAAAGAAGTGTCTGTCCGGTGCCAACAGTGAGGAACCCTCAACCAGTCATCCCAGGGAAGCGGAGCCGGAACCAGTGAGTGACGATCCCTTAACCAGCCCTGAAGACGCCCTGAAAATTGCCAGGCGTGACTGTGATTTACTCCGTGAACAATTGAATCAAAAGAAAGATGGTTACGCGGAGCTACTGAAAAATAACGTGAGGCTACAAAAAGATGTGCTCACAATTTACTCTTTAGCCAGGACAGAATTGGACGATCTGAAGACTGAGCTAGATACTGCAAAGGCTACTATTTCCGCCATGGATGAAAAGCAGAGCCAATCTGATAAAATGGTGGCTACGCTAAAGCGGAAGTATGAGGAGGCACTGAAGCAGATGACAGTCTTCCAGCAAGAGGTTCACACTCTTCACATAGAGCTGAATGCCTCACAACAGGAGATCAACAGTGTCCGGATAGAAGTGGACGTATCTCAGAAAGAGGTTCAGACACTCCGCAGAGCACTTGATGCCTCACATCATGAGACCAACAGCTGCCGCACAGACCTGGAAGTTTCCAGAAAGGAACTACACAGTCTCACTGAGGAGCTGGACATTTCAAGGAAAACTATCCTACATCTTAACTTAGATCTCAAAGTCTCTTAGAAGTAGCGTCAGAACTTAAACCTGGAGATGGAAGTCTCACGCCAGGAGACAGCCCGCCTCCAAGCAGATGTGCAAAAATGGAAGGTGGACTGCAAGGAAGCCCTGAATAGTACAGAGACTGAAAAAAGAGAAAATGTAAGATTAAAAAAAGAAAATTCTGAGTTGACAGAATACGTCAAGGGAAAAAATGAAGAGCTGCAGGCTCTTAAAGAAATAAATAAACTTTTGAAAGAGGAAATGTTTGAAGCAGAGCACCGACAGCAGAACCAACTGCAAGGTCTGTGTACACACCTACAGTATGCTGAGGAGAAGCAGCAAACGCTGCAGGAAGAAAAGCTGCAGGCTGCTAAAGAGGTACAAGCGCTGCAGGAACGTTTGAGTACCCAGTACGTCCCCACAGAGCAGTATGAGGAGATAAAGGCCACGCTGCAGGTCTTCAGAGCATCATTGGAGGCGGAGCTTCAATACCAGGTGACTCTGTATGAGAGGGAGCATGAGAAGGCTCAGAAACTGGAGCAAGAGCTGCAGAGACAGAGAGACTGTTCCATTCCCTTGAGTCAGTACACCAAGGAGAAAACAGACGCAGCGGCAACCTTGACGACAAAAATTACAGAGCTCCAGAATATGAAGGAGACTCTGATACAGATTCCTCCAATATGGAAAAAGGTATTGGCACTGCCCAAGCACCAGTATCCCACAGTAACTAATGCCCGTGAGGACAAGGGTACAGTGAGAGTTGGGGACTCCACGCAACTTCAAAACAAAAATACGAAGTTTGAGCCACCAAAGAAAGCACTAGCCAAACCTACAGCTGCCAACAGGCAACAAACAGAGGTAGGAGTGCAGAATCCTTAGCTGAAGAAGCTAAACTGGTGACTCCGTGGTGTGGAGAAGCTGCAGCTTCAAGAGCAGAAAACTCCAAGGGCTAGTCCTAACTGCTCTACAACTGTTGCCATACACTTTGTCTACAAAAAGAGGAGTGTCCAACGCAATAGAAATCTCAAGACCGCGCAAGCAATAAGAAGACTTTACGTGGAAAAAGTCCTCCTCGAGCGACTGAGGAGTGCTGATCTCAAGCACCTTCGGGAGCAGACAAAAATAAACTGGAGAAAGGGCTCCAATCCCAGCGGGAAAGAAGGTTCTCTTCCTCCATCCACTCTCATTCAAGTCACAGAAAGATCTCGAATGAGAGTGGAAGGATGGGCTTTGGCCTTGGTAAGCCCGAGCTTCCCACAAACAGGGGAGGTATGTAACAGGGGACTTATCCCTGTTCAGTAATGTGCCTTTAATCTAGCAGTGCGGTGGTTAACTTCTGGTAGTTAATTACTAAACACCACCTGCCTGATTGAGATGGCTTACAAAAGCCTGTCTGTTCAAACAGGAAGTGAGAACTCTTTAGCTGACACCTGAGCTGAACTTGGAGACACACTTGTTTTGAGCTCTGCCAAAGTTAGCAGAGCTGCTTTCAAGACACAAGGCCCAAATAAGACTTCTAAACCTGGATGCTGATTTTCTGTGCACGCTCAGTGCGGTTCCAGGAGAGCAGAGAAGCTTACTCTACAGCTGATAAACAGATAAGACTTTCATTATTAAGAGACTGCTTATATCTGCTTATTTATGCTATATGTTTTGGGGCTGCGAGAACTACTTGATTAAGGGAGATGTGAATTATTGCATAGTGTTTCGCTAGAAATACTCCCAAGTGATTAGAAGCTTTGTTCCCCCCCCCATGTTTGGATGAATTTCCTGATGAAAAGGAAAAGGCACAATAAAGCCTTATTATTTCACATTATAAATGACTCAAAGTGTGTACCTCTGTAAACGTCCGTCCACAGACCTCTAGAACCTTTTGCGAAAGGACACAGGTTTATTCTTGTAATAGTTGACTATGTAACAAGATATCCTGAGGCATTCCCCCTGAGAACAGCAACGGGGAGCAAGTAGCCAACAAATTGTTGGAGCTGTTCTCACGGGTTGGACTTCCCCAGGTTAGGTTGACAGACCAAGGTACAAATTTTATGGCTAAACTGATGCAGGATGTCTTAAAATTACTAGATGTCAAGTCTGTTCGGACATCAGTCTACAATCCACAGACTGACGGATTGGTGGAAAGATTTAACCGAACTCTAAAAGGGATGCTGAGAAAAATTGTAGATTCAGAGAAGAGAACCTGGAATGAACTTCACCCTTTTCTGAGTTTGCAGTGTGGGAAGTTCCTCAGGCCTCCACGGGATTCTCTCCATTTGAACTGCTGTATGACCGCCAACCTCGGGGTATCCTAGACCTCCTAAATGAGTCCTGGGAGGAACTGCGGTCCCCTTCTAAGAATACCCTGCAATATGTATTGGACCCTAGGAAGCGCCTAGATGAGGTCTGGCATTTTGCTAGGAAGAATCTTAGATCAGCCCAGGACAGTCAGGAGAGACATTACAATCAAAATGCTCGTATGAGAGTGTTTCACCCAGGAGACCAGGTGATGTTTTTATTACCCAGTTGTGAGAGCCAAAAGGCAGGGCCCATTCGAAGTACTCCTCCGCACGGGTGATGTGGTGTGAGGATTCTGGAGTCACGCCGCTCACGGCGTGCTCCTCACTTACCTGCAGCTCCGTCTGGGTCTCCCGCGGCGCACGTGGACTCCGGAAGCAAGCCGCCGACAGCTGTTCCTCCTATGCGCGCGCGCGCACGTCTTCCTCTCTCTTCTGCTCTCGGAGCAGGGCGTGGGTCCGCGAACGCAGCCGATGGCATTGCTTCACGGAGGCGCGGCCACACGGAGGCGCTCCCGCCTCTTAAAGGCACAACACCTCTTTTGATGGCCATCACCAAATACAGTCAGGCTGCTGGGCTTTATGGCTCCTCCCCTGGGACTCCTTCTGGACCTATACCTGCTGTAACCTGGCCTTTCCACACACCTCCACCTTGCTGCGCTGCTATTGGATCCTCTCTCTTATATATACCTTGCAGAGTCACTGACTCGTTGGCTGAGCATAGAACCAGTTGTTCTCACCTCTCTCTGCCTCCTTATTCTATTTCGCAGACTTCCTCGTGAACTGAACCGGCTTCCGCTACGTCTTCCTGTACCTCTGGCATCCCGAACTCGGCATACGGCTACACGACTCTCCGCACCTCTGGCATCCTGATCCTGGCTTATGGTAAACGACAACGTCCCTCTCTCTAACCCCGGACTTGGCTAACGGCCTCTCTACCTACCGTACCTCTCCTACCCCGATCCGGAATCCCAGACCACTCTTCAATCAAGACGTGCCCTCGTGGCTGTGGGTGGCGTTATTTCCTATCCCACCTCAGCACCGCGGTCCCGTCTCGTTTGTGGTGAGCACATCCTTACATTATGCTCAGCCCAACAAACATGGACCCCGCTGAGGTGGAGCGCACTTTAAACGCCCATACTGCTCTGTTTTCCAGACTAGAGGCTTATCTAGACCAAGCAGATAAACGGACGGATACGTTGCAGCAAAGCGTCCATGCCCTTACTCTTCAGGTTCGAGCCCTCACTCAGCAACCTTCACCCGTGGCAGCTCCTGTACCGGCTAGTCCTGCTCCGACACCTCCGTCTGCCCCGGAACCACGAATTCCGCCTCCCAGACACTATGCGGGGGATCCCCAAGGATGCCGGGGTTTCATTAACCAATGTCTCGTCCAATTTCGTCTCTCTCTCTCTCGCTTTGTGTCTTCTGTCTCCAGGGTTGGCTACATCTACTCCCTTCTCACCGACCAGGCACTGGCGTGGGCCTCCCCATTTGGGAACAACAGGGTGCTATCACACAGGACATCGATCTCTTCGTCGAGGAATTCCGAAGAGTCTTCGATACTCCCGCACGGAGGTTAACGGCAGCTTCTGCTCTTCACCACATAACCCAGGGAGATCGTTCGGTTGCCGTGTATGCAGTGGAGTTCCGCACTCTTGCTGCTGAGACAGGTTGGAATAATGAGGCCCTATCTTCTGCATTCTGGCAAGGTCTGTCTGAAACCCTAAAGGATGAGCTTGCCGCGCGAGATCGTCCCACTAACCTGGAGGAGTTGATCGCTCTGTCCATTTGTGTGGATCAGCGTCTGCTGGAGCGGAGATACGAGCGTTCTCATTACCGTCAACGGGTTTCAAGAACTCTTGCTCCCTCCTTCGTGGCTCCGTTACCTCCTTCCGGGGACATTCCAGAAACCATGCAGTTGGGAGGCAACAGGCTGTCTCCTGCTGAGAAACAGCGTCGGCGCAAGGCCGGCCTTTGCATTTACTGTGGCAATTCCGGTCACGCTGTATCCCAGTGTCCTCACAAACCGGGAAACGCCAGCTCCCAATGAGATCCCGGAGAGTTTCGTTGGGAATATTGACACTTTCTCCCATCGTCCAGAACATCCTTCCCACCAGGATAATCTTGCCCATTACACTTTCTGGAGAGGGGTTTCACACTCAGGCACGAGCGTTCATTGACTCCGGTTCTGCAGGTAATTTCATTGATGAGACTTTTGCTAGACTGAACAATATCCCTTTGATCAACAGGAGGACGCCGGTAGGACTGGAGGCCATTGACGGTCGACCGCTTAAACCAGCATTTATCACGCTACAGACAGTGCCTCTTCTACTGCAGTTCGTCAACGTCCATACGGAGATCATTACCCTCGATGTAATCCACACTCCTTCTGCTGAGCTGATTTTGGGTCTTCCTTGGCTTCAACTTCATAATCCTCGCATCGACTGGACGGATCAGGAACCCATCCAGTGGGCTCCTTCTTGTGCCAAGACATGTACCCAGATTTTCCAGAGGTTTGGTGGATTGTCTACCCTTTCCGAGAAGATTAACTCCTTACCCTCTGTGTACTGGGAATTCAGTGATGTATTCGACAAGGCACGTTCCGAGGTTCTACCTCCGCACCGTTCTTTTGATTGTCCTATTGACCTACTTCCGGGCGCACCTCTTCCCAGGGCAAGATCCTATCCTCTCTCTCTCCCAAAGACAAGGGCCATGAACACTTACATTGCTGAGAACTTAGAGAGGGGTTTCATCAGAAAATCGTCTTCCCCGGTCGGAGCAGGCTTCTTCTTTGTCAAGAAAAATGACGGTTCTCTCCGCCCATGCATAGACTACCGGGGTTTGAATAATATCACTCGTAAAAATCGCTACCCTCTGCCTTTGATTCCGGAACTCTTCGACCGTCTCCAGGGAGCAACTATCTTTTCTAAGCTGGATCTAAGAGGTGCCTACAATTTAGTAAGGATACGAGAGGGGGACGAGTGGAAGACTGCTTTTAACACCCATGACGGCCACTACGAATATCTGGTTATGCCGTTCGGTTTGTGCAACGCACCAGCAGTTTTCCAGGATTTTGTCAACGAGATTTTTCGGGACATTCTGAATTAATTTCTTATTGTTTACTTGGATGACATCCTCATTTTTTCTAAATCCACTCAAGAACACATCAAACATGTTCAACAAGTACTGTTACGTCTTCAGGAGAACCATCTTTTTGCAAAGCTGGAGAAATGTCAGTTCCACCTCAAATCAGTGGCGTTTTTGGGTTACGTCATCTCGGACTCCGGTTTCAATATGGATCCAGAAAAACTTAAGGCTATTCTGGACTGGCCTCGTCCGACTACTCTTAGAGCTGTGCAACGCTTTTTAGGTTTTGCAAACTATTATCGACGTTTCATCCGCAATTTTTCGTCCACCGTATCTTCCATAACTGCCCTCACCAAGAAGGGTGCAGATCCTTCATCTTGGTCGGAGACCGCCATAAGGGCGTTTGATCTGCTAAAGAGGGCTTTTGTGTCTGCTCCCATCCTCACCCACCCAGATCCTAAACTCCCATTTACCTTGGAGGTGGATGCATCGGACATTGGGGCTGGGGCTGTTCTGTCCCAGAGAACATCTCCCTTAGCCAGACTGCACCCATGTGCGTTTTTCTCGAAGAGATTTTCGTCCGCTGAACGGAATTATGATGTCGGGAATAGGGAGCTTTTGGCGATCAAGTTGGCTTTAGAGGAGTGGAGACATTTCTTAGAGGGTACTGAGACACCCATTACCATTCTGACGGATCATAAGAATCTCCTCTACCTAGAAGGGGCACGGCGTTTGAACGCTCGACAAGCCCGCTGGGCTTTGTTTTTTTCACGATTTAATTTTCTCATCTCCTTCATTCCTGGCTCCAAGAATCTAAAGGCGGACGCCCTATCGCGACAGTTCCTGGCGGAGGACAGGTCTGAAGAGCAGCTTGAGTCTATTATTCCTTCTAGTTGTATCCTGTCCGCTAATTCGTTTGATATCATGGGCAAGATTCAATCCGAACAGTCACGGACTCCTGAGGGACTCAAGGTTCCGGAGGGAAGACTCTACACGGCACCTCAACACCGCAAGAAGGTTCTCGAGTGGTGTCATTCCTCTAAATCAGCAGGACACCCAGGGATACGGAAGACCAACGACCTGGTTCAACGTACCTTCTGGTGGCCAGAGAGGGCTAAAGATGTGGAGGAGTTTGTCAAAGCATGTAGTATTTGCGCTCGCAACAAGGTACCTCGGGTCAGACCTGCTGGGCTTCTGCTACCTTTACCCATTCCAGACCGTCCCTGGAACCATATTTCTATGGACTTCATTGTAGAGCTTCCAGAATCCAAAGGAAAAAATACGATTCTGGTGGTCATCGATCGTTTTTCCAAACAGTCGCACCTTGTTCCTTTGAGGGGTCTACCGAATTCCTCCAGGCTGGCAGATGTCTTCATTCAGGAGATTTTTCGTCTTCACGGAGTACCTTCTACCATTGTCTCGGATCGTGGGTCTCAATTCGTGTCGAGGTTTTGGCGTGCCTTTTCCCAGAAGTTGGGGATTTCGCTTCAGTTCTCTTCTGGGTACCATCCACAGACCAATGGGCAGACGGAGAGGGCCAACCAACACCTGGAACAATACCTTCGATGTTTTATAACTGATACACAGGAGGACTGGGTGGATCTGCTTCCATGGGCCGAGTTTGCTCTGAACTCTCTTCGCAATGATTCTACCCAAGAATCTCCATTCTTTATAAATTTTGGATTTCATCCGTCTCGGTCACCTTTCTCTTCTCTCTCCTCAGGGGTGCCAGCAGTGGACAAGCACGTCTCTCGCCTGAAGGTCTTATGGTCTAAGATTTAGGAGAACTTAAGGGTGGCTACAGGGAGACAGAAACTCCAGGCTGATCAATTTCGACGCCAAGTGCCGGAGTTCGCCCCAGGAGACAGGGTATGGCTCTCGTCCAGGAATATCCGTTTGAAGGTTCCTACCATGAAGCTTGCTCCCAAGTTCCTCGGTCCCTTTACCATAGTTAGGAGGATTAATCCTGTGGCTTACGAGCTACGTCTTCCACCTTCTATGAAGATACCTTCGGTCTTCCATGTGTCCTTACTTAAACCAGTGTTTCGGAGTCCTCGCTTTTCCAAAATGACTTCTCCTCCACGTCCGATTATGATTCAAGGTCAACAGGAATACGAGGTGCAGTTTGTCTTGGATTCTAGAATTTCCAGAGGAGGAGTACAATACTTGGTTCACTGGAGGGGGTTCGGACCAGAGGAACGTTCATGGATCTTCACGCACCTCGTCTTCTACAGGATTTTCATCGCAAGAATCCCTCCAAGCCTTATCATGGTCGCCCGGAGGTCGCCCCTGAAGGGGGGGGTACTGTGAGGATTCTGGAGTCACGCCGCTCACGGCGTGCTCCTCACTTACCTGCAGCTCCGTCTGGGTCTCCCGCGGCACACGTGGACTCCGGAAGCAAGCCGCCGACAGCTGTTCCTCCTATGCGCGCGCGCGCATGTCTTCCTCTCTCTTCTGCTCTCGGAGCAGGGCGTGGGTCCGCGCACGCAGCCGATGGCACTGCTTCATGGAGGCGCGGCCACACGGAGGCGCTCCCGCCTCTTAAAGGCACAACACCTCTTTTGATGGCCATCACCAAATACAGTCAGGCTGCTGGGCTTTATGGCTCCTCCCCTGGGACTCCTTCTGGACCTATACCTGCTGTAACCTGGCCTTTCCACACACCTCCACCTTGCTGCGCTGCTATTGGATCCTCTCTCTTATATTTACCTTGCAGAGTCACTGACTCGTTGGCTGAGCATAGAACCAGTTGTTCTCACCTCTCCCTGCCTCCTTATTCTATTTCGCAGACTTCCTCGTGAACTGAACCGGCTTCCGCTACGTCTTCCTGTACCTCTGGCATCCCGAACTCGGCATACGGCTACACGACTCTCCGCACCTCTGGCATCCCGATCCTGGCTTACGGTAAACGACAACGTCCCTCTCTCTAACCCCGGACTTGGCTAACGGCCTCTCTACCTACCGTACCTCTCCTACCCCGATCCGGAATCCCAGACCACTCTTCAATCAAGACGTGCCCTCGTGGCTGTGGGTGGCGTTATTTCCTATCCCACCTCAGCACCGCGGTCCCGTCTCGTTTGTGGTGAGCACATCCTTACATGTGGATTACGAGATCGCTCAACCAGGGTCCAGGAAGGGTAAACAAATTTACCATGTGAACTTGCTGAAACCTTGGAAGATGCAGCCATCTTTATTCATCCACCCAGTGGTGGAGGAAACGGACTTGGGTCCTCAGCCCCCACGGGAGAACATCGTGGGTGATGATAAAATCCCAATGGGTAGACAGTTGTCCTCTGAACAAAAAGGAGACTTGTTAGAAATAATTACACAATTCTATGATGTTTTTTCTGATTTGCCAGGGCAAACTAATTTAATTTTACATGTGATCGAGACAGCACCTGGGGTAAAACAACGTTCCTGTCCTTATAGGTTGCCTGAAAGTCGTAGGGCCCTGGTAGAGAAGGAGGTACAATAAATGTTACACTTAGGAGTGATTGAGGAATCATGCAGTGAGTGGTGTATTCCACTAGTTATGGTCCCTAAACCTGATGGAAAGATTTTGTGTGGACCTGCAAAAGGTCAATGCGGTATCCAAGTTTGATGCATATCCAATGCCAAGGGTGGACGAGTTAATTGACGCCCTTGGTAACGTGGAATAGATATCCACGCTGGACTTAACAAAAGGATACTGGCAAATACCTTTAGAGGAAAGATCCAAGTGCAAAACAGCCTTTGCCACTCCCATGGGTTTATACCAGTTTGCGACAATGCCATTTGGACTGCATGGAGCCCCAGCCACATTTCAGAGACTCATGGATAAAATGCTGAGACCCCATAGGGCTTATGCCGCAGCCTACCTAGATAACATTGTCATTTATAGTAAACACTGGCGGGCCCATCAAAATAGGCTGAAAGCGGTCCTCAAATCTCTAAGAGAGGCAGGGCTCACAGCCAACCCTAATATGCCTTAGGTAAGGCAGAAACCAAATCCTTAGGGTATGCAGTGGGAGGTGGAAAAGTAAGGCCACTAGCCGACAAGGTAGTTGCCCTGAAAGAAGTTCCGACCCCCCAAACAAAAATGCAGGTATGCTCTCTGCTGGGTTTAGCACACACTCCCCCCCCCCCGCACACCCAATGCAAGGGTTCCATGGTCCAGAACGTGGGTAATTCCTGAACATTTTTGTTTGTCTTGTTTTTTTTTTCTTCCACAACCCCCTCTGCCTTCATTTCCCCCTAGGGTGCAACCCGAATCTGATTGAGCTTCACGAACGTTGACCAAACTTACAGTATTAATAAAGATCACAACCCACCCTGATGTCTATCAAAGTAATATCACATAATGCTAAAGCCCTCAATATCCCCCCAAAAAGGCAGATTGCACTTACAGACTACAAGAAAGCTGCAGGAGATATTATATTAGTACAAGAGACACACTTTAGAAAATCAGATCCCCCACTAATCTACGACATACACTTTTCACAGATATTTTTAGCAGGTAGAGAGATGTTGATGTAAAGCACAGCCACGAATTCCAAATCAGCATGGGACCGGAACAAATGATACAGGTGAACACTCCAATCTTGCAACAGGTCAGGTTTATTGCATGGTGGTGCAGCAAAAATAGGACTACACGAACGCACCTACGCGTTTCATGCACAAGGCACTTTATCAAGTGATAATCCTTGATAAAGTGCCTTGTGCATGAAACGCGTAGGTGCGTTCGTGTAGTCCTATTTTTGCTGCACCACCATGCAATAAACCTGACCTGTTGCAAGATTGGAGTGTTCACCTGTATCATTTGTTCCGGTCCCATGCTGATTTGGAATTCGTGGCTGTGCTTTACATCAACATCTCTCTACCTGCTGTATACCTTCCTGGATGATTAGCACGCCCTGGATGCATAGGAGTCCTGCAAGCACTAAGGTAAGGGCCGCAGTGCCCCTGCATATATATGTTTACCAGTGCCTCTGCTCATTATATATTGGTTACTAGGGTGGGTGCATATGGTGACTCAGCTGTGGAGGTTAAACAGACCCCACTTAGACACTTAGCCCACACCTGATAATTGGCCATATTTTTCATGGACTCTTTGTTATCATCCAGTATTATTCACACATATTGTGGAGGATTTCTAACCAATTTGGATGCATCACATCGCTCTCTTCCACAGATATTTTTAGCCTCATCTCCGGTGAAAAAGAGAGGAGTGGTGATTCTGCTCCATAAAGGGTTCTTGTTCACCCTATGTCTGACACTGAGGAGATCACCCAGAGTGATGTCTGACACTGAGGAGAGATATCTGATAGTGTCGGGTACCTTGCATGGGGTGGTGTCAGATGTCCCAAAGCCCAGACGACCACCTGAAACTAATAGAATATCTCAGAGTGTTTGGTCTTGTTGATTTGTGGTAGGAGCTAAATCCCAAGTGTAAAGACACACATTCTACTCAGCCCCTCACAGAGTTTACACCAGAATAGACTATGGGGGCTATGCACTAAGCTCCGAGCTATTGCTCTGGCCTGAAAAAAATAACACGTCCGCTAAAAAGTGAAGCCAGAGGCGCGATTCACTAAGGAGATCAGTCCATATTGAATCGTACGTGCTCAAATTTGCCAAATCGTGCGTGTTGTTTTTTTCCCCCTGCTATCGTGCTTAAAGTTCACATACGATAGCTGATAGAAAAAAAAGACGCCTGTAACATTTGCATGGAGATTCTGCATTTCCATGCACGGCATTAACAATATACATTTTAATAATAGTGTACATGAGCAGGGGGTCTCCAGAGCTGAACCACAATGGTTTCAGGTCTGGGGACCCCCTACTTCAGGAGATACAGGTTATGGGGTGCTGGTATCCCCTGCACTTTTAAAGCTTCTGCATCACATTACTGGGAAATATAAATTCTGCACGGGAAGTGTGTTCTTTATGTATGGATACATGATTTATAGGGATGATTTTATGTTTAAGTTAACTGTTATTTTTGTTTGATTTAAGTTTATGCATTTGTGTGTTATATTTTGTCCCCAAGCAAGGGGGGTTAGGCCTCACGGGGTGGATAGTGGGGGAGGGTGTTTATGCCTCCCGAGTGGTGGTGAGGGTGGGTTAACCCCTTAATGACCATAGCGGTTAATGACCGCTAAGGTGATTAAAGGGTTAGGGGACATTACATTGGCTATTTTGATTGTTTTTTATGTTTTGCAGCACCGCAGGGACATGCGCAGGATGAAGATGAGGATGGCCTTCATCGTGGGTGCCTGGAAAAGGTAAGTGTAATATGTATTTATTGTGATTCATGTATTTAAAATGGGCAAAAGCACTATTATCCATATGTGGATAAAAGTAATTTTTCCCATTACTGTATTGTATGTGTTAGTGGGCAGGGGGAGGGGGATGTATTTAGTTAGAAATATTGTTGTTGTTCATTGAGGCACACTATTGGTACCGCAGGCCCGCGGGCACTCCGGGACTCCCGTGGACACTCCCGCGTGGACCCCGGTGCGGCCACGGGGACACCCAGACTCCCATGGGGACCCCCGGATGCCTGCGGGGACCCGAGGAGGCCCGCGGGGACCCCGGGACGCCCGCGGGGATTACCCATGGGGTCAGCCGGGGACACCCGCCGGCCTGTTGTTTGGATGGTGTGCCTGCAAAAATGTAAACAAAGAACTTTTTCTAAGTCCTGATCCTTTTGCGCCTGCCTTGAGCTGGCGTGTTTTTTTCAGCGCGTTTTTAAAGAACGATCTCTTAGCGTAGCTTAGAGAATCCCGCAGACTGGCAGAAATCAGCGTATTTAGCTGATCGTACAGTGACGGCCGCCTTTATCCGGCCGGATCTGCGGCGCTCTGATAATCGCAGGCAGATGCGGTTTTTTTTGGTCCGGAGTGAATTGCGTTATTTTAGCGCTCGTAATATTAGCATTTTATTATCGCTGTCTGCAATACTGCAATACCGTCTAAAAACTCAGGGGTGTGTTCGTGAGCTGTTGTCTTGGAAGTCTAATACAGTGCTTTAGCAGTTCAACCTACGTCAGTACACAGTCTGCGTGTGCACGCGCAGTAATTGTAAATTTGCATATTTATACATGCATTTGCAGTGCTGTATGTCTCATTTGAAAATTGTTGAAACGCATAGGCGTGTGGCGTGTGCTGTAACAGTGTCACATTTTGGCATGTACAGTACAGCGCTCTCCCCGCACACACAGGATAATTTACTGCACTGCAGTATTTCAACTTCTAATCTTATCTACAGTACAGTACACCTCTCCCACACCATTCCTTTGAATGTGTGTCTTTCTGGTTTCAATCACATTCCTGCTTGATAGCTGATAAATACTGCGCATGCGTCTGAAAGTTCACCACTGCTTGCTTCAGTGAGTGACCAAAAAAAAAATATTTTTCTTTCTCCTCATTTTTTATTTTTATTTTCTCCACAATTCAATCTGTGCGGTAGCTTTTGACTGTGACCCTGTGCGTTTGACTGCACATGGTTGATTTGTGTGCTTTTTATGTAATACTGTATATTTGGGGGTATAGGGATCAAATTATTATGATGACCTGCCTTTTGAAATTATGTCATTTCTTTAAACTGCAGTACAACTAATCCTTCATGCAGCTGTACCCTGTACCCCCCTCCCCCACGCACACACACAAGGCTCGCTCAAGGATTTGAAACTCTTATCTACAGAGTCATTCAATTTCTGAAGCTTGCCATTGTGTTTTTAATCCGTCCCTAGCCGATCATCACCTCTCTATGCGCCTGCGTGTAATCCTCTTTAAGATGGGAGCTAGCTGATTACTGCACATGACTCACCTCCCCCCCCCCCCCAACCCTTTGAGGCTTTGTTTACAGTAATGCTTTGGAAAATCCCTTCTCGAATTTGATATGTAAATCTGATTTGCACAGCACTGTGAGAATTGAGAGTTAAAAAACCCATTAACTGATTCATGTTGTTTTGTCATTCTTTCTTTTTCTTTGGTGTAGGTGTGTGGGGGAGGGGGGTGGGCTGTTGTCAATGATTATGATTATCATGAATGTAAAAAAATATTTATTTTATTTTATCAGGAACAAAAAAAACAAATATAAACCGCTTGCCATTGTGTTTTTAATCCGTCCCTAGCCGAGCATCACCTCTCTATGCGCCTGCGTTTAATCCTCTTTGGGATAGGAGCCAGCTGATGATTACTGCGCATGCGCCTGTAAATTCACCACTGCTTGCTTGCGAAGTTCAAGAGAGTGACCAAAAAGAAAAAATATATATTTTTATTTTCTCCACAATTCAATCTGTGCTGTAGCTTTTGACTGCGACCCTGTGCGGTTGACTGCACATGGTTGATTTGTGTGCTTTTTATGTTCTGTATTTGGGGGTATAGGGATCAAACTATTATGATGCCTTAGTTAAAAAAACATTAACTGATTCATGTTGTTTTGTCATTCTTTCTTTTTCTTTGGTGTAGGTGTGGGGGGGGGGGGGGTTGTTGTCAATGATTATGATTATCATGAATGTAAATAAATATTTGTTTTATTTTATCAGGAACAAAAAACACAAATATAAAAATAATCATGAATAATACATAATGCAGATTTTATTAAGTTCTTCTGTCAGATGGAAATTGAGGGCCGGTGGATAATCCTTTATAATGCACATTGATAATACTATTAATTAATAATATATAATATATAATAATATATTTATATATAGTAATATAATTTTTTCCATCTTTATCTTCTTCCTCATTCTGTGTACAGTACAGTAGTTCATTGAGAGAGGAGAGGTTTTGTGTACATCATGACTGCAGTTTAGATACTGTACACTTAACTGTACAAACAGTTCACAGACTGTACATGATTCCCCCCTTTCCCCCAGTCCATCCCTTTTTTCTGAAAAGACAAGAAAACAAAAAATTAGTGCAGTTATGTGCATACTGTATTATGGCATTGTGTGCTGTGTAGTAATGTCAAACTAGTCTAAACTGGAACTACTGTATACTCTGACTACTGTTAAATACTTTGTAACCAGATGGCTGGTGCTGCTCTCTCTGGAAAGAAAAAAAATTGAGCAGTTACTGTAGGTTCATACTGTATTATGGCATTGTGTACTGTATACTGTAGCTACTCCATATTGGACTACAGTATGCAGTTAGTACTGTCAAACTAGTCTATACTGGAACTACTGTATACTCTGACTACTAGGAAAGAAAAAATCTGTGCCATACTTACCTGTATCATACTCTACTTACAATACTACAGTACAGTACTATACCATACTACCTTCCTGATGCTTGCCCATTACGCGTGATCACAATGGGTAAAACAGTCACAATATGGTCAATATATTTATTGCATCGTTCCACGGTGAGTACATCGTTCCAAAAACTCAGTATGCCTTGCGCCAACTCATCCTTTTTGGAGGGTTTCACGACTTTTCGGACATGGTCTTCAGCTGATGCCAGACCATTTCGATAGGATTGAAGTCTGGCGACCTGTCATTGGAGGGGGAAAAAAAGGACAATTAGTTTAAGAGAAACAGTACACAGTAAAAACAGTGGGAAAAAATGAGACATGGTTACCGCACTTACTCCGCTGGCGTCTTCACCCAGTTGATACCGCGCTCAAGGATATGTGCTGTTGACGCTCTGTGCTTCGGATCGTTGTCCTGGTAGAAACGGTGACCATCCGGGAACTCACGTGGGATGTATTCCACAATCTCATGCACAATTTGCTCTTGGAAAAAAGCATCATTCATGATTCCTATAGCAAGAAAAGAAAAGTGCTCAAAAAACTGCAACCTAGTACAGTACAGTGTGTAAGGCAAAAGCGTGTGACATACATTTTACTGTACCTTCAAAGATGACGATGCATCCTGGTCCACGCCTAGAGATGGCACCCCACACATGCATCTTCACCGGATGTTTTGGACACGGCTTCATAGATATGCGACCATTTTTGTGGAATGCAAAGGTGGCAAATCTCTCCAGCGAAACAATAGACTCGTCAGTGAAGATGCAATCCTGGAAAGTTTCTCCACTGTCAATCCATGCCTGGGCTTGGACCACTCTCTGGATTTTGTTAACGTCCCTTATCATGGGGTATGCTCTGTAATGACAAGGAATAAATTATTTTAGAGGTACAGTACAGTTTCTTAAACAACACTTATACCTCCTGTACTGTCCAGTACTAACCTCACATGTCCATATTTCCATCCAATTCTGCGTCTCATCTTCTTTATGCTGGTCTCGGATACAGTGAGATTGTGATTTTGCTGCAGAGTGTATTTGACCCTTAATGCACTCTTCTCATCATTATCCTCACTTATTTTGTCGACCAGAATAGTTGTCTCCCTACAATGTACAGAAAAACAACAATCCGGTAAGTTACAGTGCAGTAGGCCACAAGCACAGCACATCATTTGCAGGTAAAATAGTATACAGTACAATGAGATAGATCTACACAATATATTGTTCTATTAATATGCAGCAATATAAACAAGATATATACTGTTGTTATATAAATATACCAAAATAACTATAAAATTAGAAAGATCTACACAATATATTGTTCTATTAATATGCAGCAATATAAACAATAATAGATATACTGTATTATATAGTTATACAAACATACTTACGCGTTAGTTACCGTTGGTGTCCTCGTGCGTTGTTTGGTTTTTCTGTGTGCATGATAGCACACGGTGGTTGATGGCACAACGAGGCCAGAAGCAGCTAACCAGCTTTGGATATCTGCAATTCGGTGTCCGCTCGTGTGCATCTCCTTAATTTTTATGCTGAGATCCTTTGAAATCTTTTTAACAGGCATTGCTGCGAGTAGAAAGAAATACAAACACAAGAATGTATATTCGATGTTTAGTCGATGTGTATTCAATGTGCAGTAAATCCACAAAATGGATGGTGTATTAATATGTTAATGATTCACATTTGAGTACACCCACTTTCAACACCTGACCCTCGTCGCCATGCATAAAAGGTTAAACACTTTGCATAGCCCACCACTCGATGATCTTTATCTGAACTTGCCCTTGTCCAGATACTGCATTGTGCCATCTGCTTACATGGATCAACCCGATTCTACGGACGCAAGAAACCACTAGCCTCTGCCGTGCCTGTCACGCAAAAAAAGCGAAAGGCAGGAGCCGTTCCCAAGCCAAGGCCAAAGTGACAGGCTAAGGCTAATAAAGAAAACCTTCTGCTTACCCCAAAGGCTAAGGGTTTTAATACACGTAAGCCTTATTATGTCAAGAAGAAATACGGTGATGTACACACAACGCAAAACAAATGGCAGCCAACCCATCGAACCCGCAGACCACTTCCTCCAATACACTTCGACGACTCTGCCACCGCTTTCCCGGAAATCTACAGCCCATTTTCTCCACTACTCATCCACGACGCTGCCGCCGCTCTCCCGGAAACCCACAGGCCATCTTCGCCACTGCTCTTCGACGACGCTGCCGCTGGTGCCCCTGAAATCCACAGGTCACTTTCTCCATTACGCTTAGACGACTCTGCTGCTTCTCGTCTGGAAATCCACAGGTCACTTTCTCCATCCCTCTTCGACGACGCTGCCGCTTCTCCTCTCCTGGAAATCCACAGGTCACCTCCTCCACCCTTCTTCAGCGACGCTGCCGCTTCTCTCCATGGAACCTCCATCTCATCCTCCGTAGCACCCATCCACCCAGATGTTCACAGCACGCTATGCACAAGAACCAGCTCGTTAGACCGCATTCTGAATGGGTTAAGTGTGGATATCCCCGGGAACTCTATTGTGCTGGCAAAGATAGATCTGCTTCTGGAGACCATGCTAACTATGGATCAACGGATGCAGAAGATAGAGACTGACATAGCGGGGATACATTATTTGCTCAGTGTTCATGTCCCTGAATCCCCGACGCCGGAGCAGGAGGGTGGCATGGATGTGATGAATGGGACCTTCGACCACCTTCCATCAGCAAGCGCACCCCCTCCACCAGAAGATTTTGTGTATATGTATGCTGCTGAGGAGGAGGATAACATGACAACCCCGTCAAGACCACGCCAGGAGACAACACTGTGACCAAGAAAGGAGGAAAGCTTCCTCCAAGACAACCTACCCTCGCCCGCCGCCACAAGCACACCCGCTCCCAGAAGCCAACCTACATACGATTGCATCGAGATGGTGCCCGACATCATCCTGCGCGAGCTGCCCCAGCCACTCAGGGAGAAGTATAGGGTGATGAGTGCTGGTTTACCCCACAAGTATGCCATGTTATTTTTTAAGCACCACGTGTCCTACTTGGTGTACTGCGAGTGAGCCTACATAGTGAACTATGAATGAAATCGCAAAAAAAAACGGCACCTCCTGAAAATTTAAGAAAGACTATTGTGGAGGAATTGCGGCGCTTTTTTTCAATTACAGATCCTTTAATGAAAAGCATTTGAGACTCCATTAATGGCATTTTGCGCCATACAAGGCATCGGCCCTGCAAGGACAATCTGGTGGGGTACGCATTTGCGTGAGTGTTCAACTGTTGTTTATTTTTTGTAAATGTTTTTGTACATTTTTTGACTTGCTGTACTTTAATAAAGGAGATGTTGCGTTTTTTTAATTTTCTGAATAAAGATTTTTTTTAAATAACACCATACTGTTGAGCTGTACTGTACTGTAAATGTTTTGACTTGCTGTACTTAAATACAGTAAAGGAGATGTTGCGTGTTTTATCTTGTATTAATAAATAAATATTTTTACTTACTGTACACACAGGACCTGCACAATCTCAGTCCCCGAGGGCCGCAAACAGGCACTGTTTTCATGGAAATCCTGAAAACTGGGCCTGTTTGCTGCCCTCGAGGACTGGAGTTGTGCAGGGCTGACTGACTGTTCTGTACACATCCTACTGTAAATGTTTTGACTTGCTGTACTTTAATAAAGGAGATGTTGCGTCTTTTACATTTTCTGAATAAAGAATTTGTTTTAATAACACCATGTGACTGTAAACCATACTGACTGACTGTAAATGTTTTGACTTTCTGTACATAAATGTTTTCACTAGCAGTAAACCATACACCTGTTGATTTTTTTGAATTGCTGTGCACTTAAAATGTTTTTACATTGTACAGTATTTGTAAATAAATGTTTTTGTACTTACTCCCCCAATAAAAGAAAATGTTGATTTGTTTTAAATTGTTCCATTGTCTCCTTTTATACTGTAACAAAATACAGTGTTTCTATAATGTACAGTACTGTCCAGGCATACTGTACTGTATACTGTAGGCATGCTCAGTACTGTACATCACAAGAGTATCAAAACAATACATGCTGTACGGGTATAGAATACACATATGTACTGGAATACATGTAGAATAAATGCATACTTTTTATTTTCTCAGGTTTATTATACAGTATATATAAAAAAAAAGTATTGTATACGGTCTGAAAACATCAGCATACTGTTTCAGGTATTCTACCCTAATCAATAACAACGGCCACTAAACTGTAGACTCTGGTACGTGGTTTTTTAAATCCGATTCAGCAATGTGCAGGCATTGTTACACAAAGCGATATTATCCATCGAAATCCCTCCATTTGCCGTTTTCCGAATGAGATGACAAAGTTTTCTTTTCTGAGGAAAAACAAAAATAAAAGTTTTACTGTAATGGTCAGTCCCCTAAAGAAGTTCCCAGTCAGTCCCACCAATAATTTTCTCGGGGGGCGTCTCCTTTTCACATGTGCATGCGCCTACCGTCGATGTGATGACATGCATATGCGTTTCAAGAAGGTTCCAATGCGCATGCGCCTAGCGTTCCACCAATTGTGCAATATCTACTGTAGAAGCTGCTCAACCAATGATATTGCTTACGGGAGAATCGCTTGACTTTTGAATCGCACATTGATATTTTCAAAATAAAAAAAACAATAAAATATGGCAACATTACTCACCATAGAATTTCCCATTCAGCTGGCGCCGGGCCACTGCCAGTCCAGTATTCTTGATCATAAACATCGTTGACAGGTGACAGCAGGACTACTACACCTGTAGTCAGCTGATGAGGCTGGAAATCGCTTAGGTACATGCAAGCTTGCTCGAATCTGTACGCAAAATCCAGCTCAGGCTGCAGGTATCCGTGCGGGGACAGAGAGCAAGGGTTGTCACTGACGGTCGGACCGTTATTGGAAGCCGGTGCTGGTGCTGGCGCATTGCTTGCCAGTGACTGACGTTCTTACTTGGTTTTAACACGACCTTTCGCCTTTTGCCGTCTGCATGATCATAGATACGGGAAAAACCCGGCGATACAAACCAATACCCTCCAATAAAATCGGGATCAATACGAAAAAAACATGGATCGCTACATAACTTTTTCCTTATTGCACGCTTCCACACATGAGCATCTGGTGAAAATTTGTAAAAGTCATAGTTTTCAATAAAATACTGATAAATTTGAACAACTGTTGCCATCTTATCATCTGTTGCATTAATCGCGGCCCATATTAAATAAGCGTACGTTCTGTCGGGTTTTTGGAACACGGGCTGCACTTGTACACTCATGGCGGCGGGACTCTGGACAATAAACAGAATAGAAACTGGCCCTTGTCTTTCTTTAATATGAAAAGCCTAAATTGATACATTATGGTAACCTCTTCCTTCAGTCCCAAGGCCAATTTACAATAGACCACTGTGGTATTAAACGAAACACCTGCAAGTCGACACATTACTGAAGCGCATGCGCATTACAATTCATGAATATCTGCCATCTGGCGGACACGCAAAGAATTGCAACCAATTAAATTCGAACCATTATCAATAAACACATCAACAGGCCATCAACCGTGGCTGTGAATGCAACATGAATGCAGGTAGAATGCGGTCAGAATGCCGCATGAACGCGGTGAAGTGCAAAAATCCCGGAAAAATGCAGTGATGTTGGAGAATAAAAGGGTTTTTTTTTAATGTGTTTTTTTTTTTAAATGTCCATTTAATGCCCCTGAATTTATTTATGTCCCTATCGATATACATACATACAGTACAGGGACACTGAATGAATGTTTCTATTGTATTGTATTTTTGGATGTAATGTCATTGTTTTTTATGCTCATTTATTGCCCCTGTATGTAATGTTTTGCTATATTTTGTAAACATAAATGATTGTATTGCAAATGTTTATTTATGTTCTTTTGTTGTTTTTAACATGTATTTTGCAGATTTGGTTAGGAATTGGTGTGTGTAATGTAATTGATATTTATTTAAATGTAGTTTTTCATGGTTTTTCTATAGTTTATTTCAGGGGCTTGCTTTTTAATAAGGCTTTTTTTTTGGTAGTTAGATTTGTATGATGGTGGTTACTTTGAAGTAGTAGAGCAGGACTGCACAACTTGTAAAGTGAGAAGGGCCGAACTGCTCCTAAGAAAACAGATTTGGGCCGCACGGGTAAAATCATCATCATCCATCATCATCCGTCGTCGTCGTCGTCGTCGTCGTCGTCGTCGTCATCATCATCATCTTTCCCCCAGCACCCCTCATCATATCTTCTCCCCCCTCCCTCCCACAGATCATCATCATATCACCCCCTGCACCCACTGACACTGACCTGCACAGACACAGACACTGACCTGCACAGGCACTGACCTGCACAGGCACTGACCTGAACAGGCACTGACCTGCACAGACACTGACATGCACAGACACAGACACTGACCTGCACAGACACAGACACTGACCGGCACAGACACTGACCTGCACAGACACAGACACTGACCTGCACAGACACAGACACTACTGACCTGCACAGACACAGACACTGACCTGCACAGACACAGACACTGACCTGCACAGGCACAGACACTGACCTGCACAGGCACAGACACTGAACTGCACAGGCACAGACACTGACCTGCACAGACACAGAAACTGACCTGCACAGACACTGACCTGCACAGGCACATAAACTGACCTGCACAGGAACAGGCGCTGACCTGCACAGGCGCTGACCTGCACAGGCACTGACCTGCACAGGCACTGACCTGCACAGGCACTGACCTGCACAGACACTGACCTGCACAGACACAGACACTGACCTGCACAGACAGTGACCTGCACAGACACAGACACGGACCTGCAGAGACACAGACACTGACCTGCATAGGCACAGACACTGACCTGAACAGACTGACCTGCACAGGCACAGACACTGACTTGCACAGGCACAGACACTGACCTGAACAGGCACAGGCACTGACCTGCACAGGCGCTGACCTGCACAGGCACTGACCTGCACAGGCACTGACCTGCACAGGCACTGACCTGCACAGACACTGACCTGCACAGACACAGACACTGACCTGCACAGACAGTGACCTGCACAGACACAGACACGGACCTGCAGAGACACAGACACTGACCTGCATAGGCACAGACACTGACCTGAACAGACTGACCTGCACAGGCACAGACACTGACTTGCACAGGCACAGACACTGACCTGAACAGGCACAGGCACTGACCTGCACAGGCACTGACCTGCACAGGCACTGACCTGCATAGGCACAGACACTGACCTGCACAGACACTGACCTGCACAGACACTGACCTGCACAGGCACAGGCACTGACCTGCACAGACACTGACCCGCACAGGCACTGACCTGAACAGACACTGACTTGCACAGACACTGACCTGCACAAACACTGACCTGCACAGACACAGACACTGACCTTCACTGGCACAGACACACTGACCTGCACAGGCACAGACACACTGACCTGCACAGGCACAGACACTGGCCTGCACAGGCACTGCCACACTAACCTGCACTGCCACTGCCACACTTACACTGCCACACTGCCACTCTGCCACTGCCACACTGCCACACTGATACACTGACACACTGGCACTGCCACACTGCCACTGCCACACTGCCACTGCCACACAGCCACACAGACACCCTGCCACTGCCACACTGTCACACAGCCACACAGCCACTGCCACACTGACACACTGACACTGGCACACTGCCACTGCCACACTGCCACTGCCACACGGACACTGCACACTGACACACAGCCACAGCCACACTGCCACTGCCACTGCCACACAGCCACTATCACACTGACACACAGCCACTGCCACACTGACACTGCCACTGCCACACTGCCACACTGACACTGCCACACTGCCACACTGCCACTGCCACACTGCCACTGCCACACTGCCACTGCCACACAGACACACAGACACCCTGCCACCGACACACTGCCAAACAGCCACACAGCCATTGCCACACTGCCACACTGACACACTAACACACTAACACACTGACACACTGACACTGACACTAGCTCTGAGGAGCAGCTGCAAGGGGGGGGTGTCCTACTTTTTAATGTGGAGCTTGGTTGGAAGGAGGGGGGGGGCATCTTGGGACCTGGCAGCAGGCACCCCACTTCCTGCTCCAATTAATGAGGCTCCGCTGTCACTAACTCCGCCCCCACCCTCTGAAGTCAGACCGGCCTCAGCTCTGTTCCTTCTCTCCTCTCTGCCTGCAGGGGATTGCATCAAACTGATGCCGATCCTTCCCTAATAGGCAGAGGGAGTTGGTTGGGGGGGGGGGGCATCACAATGCTAGCGCTCGGCAGAGTGGGCTCAGGAGGGGGTGGGGAGCATGTCAAAATGCTGGTGCTCCTTCCCTCCTGTGTCGGCATCGTGGGCTGCACAGGGAGGTTGTAAAGGATTGGGGGACTTGCGCTTTCCAGCGTATCCCCGTCACCCCAGGTCCCACGGCGCTAGCTGTCCCTCTTCCCTACGTCCCCACTCTTTTCCCTTCTCCTCTCTGAGCCGTTCCTCCGCCGCACGGTCTGCACGCCCAGGCACACGTTCAGGGCATTCACGTGGCTCCCGCACTGAGCGCGAGCGATCCCGATCGCTTGTCACTTGCCATGGGACACGCGCCCCTCGGTGTGCCTCCGTCATCCCAGCCCTTACCGTACCTGGCTCCTCCGCTCCTCCTTCCCTTCTGTCTCCCGTGCCAAACGCCTCCTCCACGATATGCCCCTCATGCCCTGCTACACGCGAGTTGCACACGCATAACAATCTTACAGAAGGCGTGCGCACCCGCTCTAGTTATCAGCTGTCCCCAAGCACTGGCTCCGCCCCCCGCCGGTTGCAGGCAATTACCCTGGATTACCTCCCTGTCTCCTCCCCTGTTCTCATGGACCTATCCCTGCAATTACCCACTCAAACCTCTGCTCCACCCCTCACCCCTATTGGTCCTTCTTCCCATATAACCCCACTCTGTTCTCTCAGTCCATGCTCTGCATAGCTTTCCTGTAGCTCCTGTATGTGCAGTGTCTATGCCTAGCTCCCTTGTCTGTTTCAGCTCTCTTTCCTGTCTCTGCCCCTGTTTGGATTCGTTTGGGTTGAATTTGAACTCTGCTTTGGACTTGACTATGATGACTTCTCCTGTCCTTGAACCCTTGCTTTCGGTCATCACTATGCTGCTCTCTCCAACCCCTGTACTCTGGCTCGTGGACATTACCCTCTGACCTCTGGCATCCCGGATTCAGCAAGTATAACATTAACCCTTACTCGTAGGTCAGCTGCAAGATACGCGGTGGAGTTCCGCACCATCGCTGCAGAAACCCAGTGGAATGATGAAGCTCTCGCTGCGGCATACTGGCATGGTTTGTCCGAATCTCTCAAAGATGACCTTGCAGCTCATGCTCGGCCTTCATCCCTTGAGGAACTCATTGCCCTCAGTATCCAGATGGATCAGCGCACTCAAGAACGACGCCACGAGCGTCACCGTTCTCGTTCTCTCTCGTCTCTGCCTGTTTCTCCTAGGTCTCCTCCTTTGGCCTTCCCTGCATTGGACGCCCCTGAACCAATGCAAATCGGTAGCCAACAGCTTCGGGCCGCTGAGAAAGCACAACGCCGTTAGGAGGGTCTCTGCTATTATTGTGGTTCCCCGGAACACCAACTTCGTCACTGCTGCTTGAAACCGGGAAACGGGAACACCCAGTAAAGGTAGAGGGACTTCTACTGGGTACTATTTCTCCTTTCCCCTCTCTCCCTAAGGAACTACCGAAGAAGATACTACTCCCTATAACTCTTGTGGGCCCTGATCTTCAAGTAGAGGTTGAAGCATTCATCGACTCCGGGTCTGGTGGTAACTTTCTTGATCACACCTTCGCTTGCAACAACCAAATCCCGTTAGTCAAGAAAAAGTTGCCCCTGGAGGCTATCGACGGTCGACCGCTCCAACCAGCCTTCATCATTTGGGAGTCTATTCCACTTACCCTGACCACCGCGGATGGTCATACCGAGGTAATGGTCTTCGATGTTTTCCACTCCCCTACTGTCCAGGTTATTCTGGGATTGCTGTGGCTCCAGCTTCACAACCCGCATATTGATTGGACCAATGTTTTGCCAATCCAATGGGCTGCTACCTCAGAGAAGATGGTTACTCATTCTGTTGCCGTGCTCGCTGGCCTCGACACCACCTCATCTTCCCACTCTGCTTTGCCGAAGGTGTAACATGAGTACTTAGATGTCTTCAATAAGACACAAGCTGAGGTGTTACCCCCTCATCGCTCTTATGACTGTCCCATTGATTTAATTCCTGGAACCATACTCCTTAAGTCTATGTCTTACCCCTTATCTGTGCCCGAGACGGAAGCGATGACGTCATACATCCATGAGAATCTTAAGAAATGGTTCATTCGGAATTCCACCTCCCCCGCCGGGGCAGGCTTCTTCTTCATGAAGAAGAAGGATGGCTCTTTAAGACCCTGTATTGACTTTTGTGGGCTTAACAAGATTACGGTAAAAAAACGGTACCCCCTTCCTTTAATTTCAGAACTCTTCGACTGTCTACAAGGAGCCTCTATATTCTCTAAACTTGATTTTAGAGGAGCCTACAATCTTATTCGAATAAGAGACGGGGACGAATGGAAAACCGCGTTTAACACGCATTCGGGACATTATGAGTATTTAATGATGCTGTTCGGCCTTTACAATGCTCCTGCTGTTTTCCAAGAATTCACGAATGATATCTTCCGGGACATTTTGGAAACGTTCGTCATCGTATATTTGGACGACATCCTCATTTTCTCCAAAAGCTTGGAGGAGCACATTCGCCATACCAAGTTGGTTCTGTCTCAGCTTTGTGCTAATCGCCTCTAGGCAAAAATGGAGAAATGTCTTTTCCATCAATCTTCCACAGCCTTCTTAGGCTATATAATCTCTGACAAAGGCTTCACCATGGACCCCGAGAAATTGAAGTCTGTACTCGACTGGCCGTTGCCGATTTCCCTCAAGGCCATGCAACGCTTCCTTGGCTTTGCTAATTACTATCGGAAATTCATCCATAACTTCTCCACTATTGCTCTACCTATCACTGCCCTGACAAAGAAAGGTGCTCATCCGACTGTTTGGTCCCCTGAAGCCATCGAAGCCTTAGAGTTCCTCAAAAAAGCCTTCGTGTCTGCCCTCATCCTTCGGCATCCAGATACTTCTCTTCCTTTTACTTTAGAAGTAGACACTTCTGATGTGGGAGCCGGTGCAGTGCTTTCTCAGAGATCCACCCCACAGGAAAAACTCTATCCTTGTGGATTCTTTTTCAGGAAGTTCTCTTCGGCCAAGAGAAATTATGATGTCGGGAACCGTGAGCTTCTGGACATCAAATTGGCCCTCCAAGAATGGAGACATCTCCTTGAGGGTACCAAGGAGCCTGTAGCCATCCTCACCGATCACAAAAACTTATTGAACATTGAGGGGGCTCATCATTTGGGATCCCGTGAAGCTCGTTTGGCTTTGTTCTTCTCTCGGTTCAATTACACAATTTCTTATATTCCTGGCACCAAGAATATCAAGGCCGACGCTCTGTCTCGCCAGTTCTCTACGGAGAACGAATCTAACGAATCCTCGGAGATGATTCTTCCCGCTAAATGTATTATTTCCGCCAATAACTTTGATATCTTGGACGAAATGAATAAAGCCCAGGCTCATATTCCTAGGAGATTTAAGGTGCCAGAAGGACGGTTGTACATGGCCCCGCGTCTTCGCCATAAAATACTTCTGTGGGTTCCACACGCTGCCAGGAAGCCTCTGGTGCAGGAGCCTCCACGGGGCCCCACTGTTCAGCACTCAGGGGAGAAACCGGTAAACCCAATTTTTTTAGAAACTCTGCGCCCCCCTCCAGGTGTTTTAGGATGAAAGCCACGCCGTTTCTTAGCACCATAAGCCCAAAGGGAAAGAGCCAACGGTAATGGATCCCATTATCACGGAGGACTCTGGTAATGGCTGAGAGGGCTCTCCATTTTATTACAGTTTGTGGGGCCAGATCTTGAAAAACCTGCAGTCATACCCCTTCAAATTCCAGGGTCTTGGCAGCTCTTGCCAGTTGGCATACACTTTCTTTTATTTTGAAATAATGGAGACGAATTATTATATCCCTTGGGGGGTCTCCCTGTTGCGGTCTAGACCGCAGGGCCCTGTGGCATCTGTCAAACTGCAGCTCAGCTTCACTTTTGTCGGGCAGTATATGCTGGAGCCAGTTTGAGGTAAATTCTTCAGGGTCTGACACGGATTCCGGGACCCCTCGCAGGCGAATATTATTACGCCTGTCCCTGTTTTCAGAGTCCTCCTGTCGGTCTTGTAAATCAGATATCAGTTTCTGCATTTGGGCTATTGACTTGTCATTCTTTTGTAGGGAGTTAGAGTGTGCGTCCATTTTATTTTCAAGTGTGTTTGTCCGTTCCCCTAAGCTGTCAATGTCTTTTCTGAGCTTCCAAAGCTCCTTCTGGAAGAAGGTCTTCATCTCGGAACAGAAAGCCTTCATGTCTGTCCTTGTGACCCAGTCCTGGTCTCCAGTCCCCGCTCTGCTTGCTGGTCTGCTCGCGGACCTGTCACTTTCAGAGTCTGAGCCCGCCATCGGCCCGCTGTCTTCCCCGCCACTTACTTGTGTTGGATCTCCCTTTTGAAAGTAATCTGTTACCACAGAGGTTCTTTTCAGCCCCGCCGTGGCCGCCACTGCCCTGTTCCCCTCGCCGGCATGTCCCGCAGTGCACGGCCAAGCAGGTTTGCAGGCGGTCAGGCCGGCATCACCCCCCCACCTCATGCAGCAGCTGCGCCATCATGAAGTTAGCTCGGGTAGGTGGCAGGGTGGGTGGGAGGCACGTGGTGAGGGCCCCCCCGCCAACTGGGCTGCAGCAGTGGGGACCTCCCACCCCGTGCAGCGATCGGTGGATCGAGGGACAGGAGGAGGGGAGGGTAAGGGGGCAAGAGGTGGGGAAGGGGGCAGGAGGAGGGGAAGGGGACAGGAGGAGGGGAAGGGGACAGGAGGAGGGGAGAGCTAACACAAAGGCGTGTACTGGCGGGAGAGGGCAGGAGCAGAGGGCTGCAGTGGTGACTAGGGAGCCATGTGGGGACCAGGGGGAACGCACAGGTTGGCTTGCAGGAGGCAGGGAAGGAGCAGAGAGGCCACAGAATGGAGAGATTGGAGAGTACTTTGCCTCCAACAGATTTCCAGGCAGAAAAAATGGCCGCTCGTTGAAGGCGGGCTCATATAGAGCCTGGCCGCACACCCACAAAGACTGGGAGCGCGCGCCAATCAGCTGTCAGATAGGGGGAGTTTTTTTGGGGTTGTTTTTCAGCGCGAGCAGGGAAAATTTCAGCGCAAGCAGGGAAATTAAAAAAAACAAACACGTGTGCTGCTTGGGCCAATATTTACTCGCCCGGAGGTTAAATCCACTCGCCCCGGGAGTGTAAATGTATTTGATTGTCGAACACTGCACATATATATATATATATATATATATACAGTGGTTGACAAATCACCAAAAAATCTACTCGCCACACAAAAAAATCTACTCGCCACCTAGTACCAAACGTTTGCTGCTTGGGCCAATATTTACTCGCCCGGGGGTTAAATCCACTCGCCCGGGGCGAGCAAATGTATAGGTTTGTCGAACACTGTATATATATATATATATATATATATATATATATATATATATATATATATATATATATATATATATATATACATACATACATACATACATACATACATACATATATATACACACACACACACACACACACAGTTATGGTCCGTAAATTTATTGGACACTGATATAAGTTTTGTTTTTCGGCTGTGTACCAAAATAAATTCGAATTACAGTTAAATAATGAATATGGGCTTAAAGTGCAGTCTATCCGCTTTAATTTGAGGGTATTCACATCCAAATTGGAGAAAGGGTTTAGGCATTACATCTCTTTAATATGTAGCCCCCTCTTTTTCAAGGGACCAAAAGTAATTGGACAATTGACTCAAAAGCTGTTTCATGGACAGGTGTGGGCTATTCCTTCGTTATTTCATCATCAATTAAGCAGGTAAAAGGTCTGGAGTTGATTCCAGGTGTGGCATTCGCATTTGGAAGCTGTTGCTGTGAACTCACAACATTCGGTCAAAGGAGCTCTCAAGTGAAACAGGGGCATCCTTAGGCTGCAAAAAAGAGATAGCAGGAACATTAGGAGTGGCCAAATCAACAGTTTGATACATTCTGAGAAAAAAAAGAACGCACTGGTGAGCTCTGCAACACAAAAAGGCCTGGACGTCCACAGAAGACAACAGTGGTAGATGATCATAGGATCCTTTCCATGGTAAAGAAAAACCCCTTCACAACATTCAGCCAAGTGAAGAACACTCTCCAGGAGGTAGGCATATCACTATCCAAGTCTACCAAAAAGAGAAGACTTCACGAGAGCAGATACAGAGGGTTCTCCACAAGGTGAAAACCATTCATGGCTTATGATCAAGAATAGAAAGGCCATATTAGACTTGCCAAACAATATCTAAAAAAGCCAGCCGAGATCTGGAACAGCATTCTTTGGACAGATGAAACTAAGATCATCCTGTACCAGAATGATGGGAAGAAAAAAGTTGGAGAAGGCTTGGAACGGCTCATGAACCGAAGCATACCACATCATCTGTAAAACATGGTGGAGGCAGTGTGATGGCATGGGCATGCATGGCTTACAATGGCACTGGGTCACTAGTGTTTATTGATGATGTGACAGAAGCAGCCGGATGAATTCTGAAGTGTATAGGGATATATTGTCTGCTCAGATTCAGCCAAATTCAGCGAAGTTGATTGAACGGTGCTTCACTTTACAGATGGACAATGACCAAAACATACTGCGAAAGCAACCCAGGAGTTTTTTAAGTGGAATATATACATACACACAGACATACACACACATATATGTATATAAATATATATTAAATGGAAATATTACTGTATGCTCAATTGCATGTCTTAGACAGGTCTGCAACCCCGCCTTTCACCATTATCACCCAGCACACAGCACTTCCACTGTAGCAAGGGATTCTGGGAAATGACATGCAAATGAGCACACAGTGCCACCTTTTGCTTCAAAACCATTCAACATGGTTCTCCTATAGGCTTAAGCTTGCAGTGGTCACAGCTTTGAGCACAGCCAGGATTAAGATGCATAGCCAGTAAACCCACCCACAGACAGACTGTTTTGACCTTAATGGGTCTCTTCAGTGTGGGGTTGGTTACACTGGTTATGCAAAAAAGAAGCAAGGGATAGGTTTTACCATACTTAGTTAAGCTATGGTGGGTAAAAAAAAAGTGACAAAAAACCCTCCACAGCAAAGCATATAGCAAATGGAAATATTACTGTATGCTCATATGCATGTCTTAGACAGGTCTGCAAACCCGCCTTTCACCATTATCACCCAGCACACTGCACTTCCAAACAATCATTCAATTAACTCTCCATAATGAGAGTCAGTTCCAGTACCTCGGCCCTATCCAGATGTGTACACAGGTGTGCTGACGCTTTTAGCTCACAGAGCCAATCAGGAGCAGTCACTCGCGCATGCGTACAGGTCCCCTATGCGGAGAATTGTATGCTCACAGAGGCGCCTAGCAATGCAGAGACGCTTATGTCCAAAGAGCCAATCAGGAGCAGTCACTTGCACATGTGCCCAGGTCCCCTTGCAGACAGCCGCCTCGGGTCCCGATCAGAATACATCACTAGACACTGCGATATGTTACTAAGCAACTAAACGATAGTCACTCCCCCTGCCAGTCAGTCAGTCACCCCCCTGCCAGTCAGTCAGTCACCCCCCCTGCCAGTCAGTCAGTCACCCTCCTGCCAATCAGTCACCCCCCCTGCCAGTCAGTCAGTCAGTCACCCCCTGCCAGTCAGTCAGTCACCCCCCTGCCAGTCAGTCAGTCACCCCACCCTGCCAGTCAGTCAGTCAGTCAGTCACCCCACCCTGCCAGTCAGTCAGTCAGTCACCCCACCCTGCCAGTCAGTCAGTCAGTCACCCCACCCTGCAGTCAGTCAGTCACCCCACCCTGCCAGTCAGTCAGTCAGTCACCCCACCCTGCCAGTCAGTCAGTCACCCCACCCTGCCAGTCAGTCAGTCAGTCAGTCACCCTACCCTGCCAGTCAGTCAGTCACCCCACCCTGCCAGTCAGTCAGTCAGTCAGTCAGTCACCCCACACTGCCAGTCAGTCAGTCAGTCACCCCACCCTGCCAGTCAGTCACCCCCCTGCCAGTCACCCAGCAAGTCAGTCACACTCTCTCTCTCCCCCACACTCTCTCTCTCCCCCACACTCTCTCTCCCCCCACACACTCTCTCTCTCTCCCCCACACTCTCTCTCCCACACTCTCTCTCTCCCCCACACTCTCTCTCCCCCCCACACTCTCTCTCTCCCCAAACTCTCTCTCCCCCAAACTCTCTCTCTCCCCCACTCTCTCTATCCCCCACACTCTCTCTCTCTCTCCCTCACACTCTCTTTCTCTCCCACACTCTCTCTCGCTCTCTCTTCCCCACACTCTCTCTCTCTCCCCCACACTCTGTCTCTCCCCCACTCTCTGTCTCTCTCCCACACTCTCTCTCTCCCCCACACTCTCTCTATCCCCCACACACTCTATCTCTCTATCCCCCACACTCTCTCTCTCTCTCTCCCCCTCTCTCTCTCTCTCCCCCTCTCTCTCTCTCTCTCTCCCCCCCCCTCTCTCTTCTCTCTCTCTCTCTCTCTCTCTCTCTCTCTCTCTCTCTCTCTCTCTCTCTCTCTCTCTCTCTCTCTCTCTCTCTCTCTCTCTCTCTCTCTCTCTCTCTC